>NW_006290034.1:11347478-11379255 GCF_000327345.1 Myotis davidii
GCCCTGCCACTGGGCCGGCTGATGGCCTAGACCAGAGAGTCACCGGAGCTTGCCTGGGGCTGGCTCGGGTCAAAAGCCTGCGTTCCTGGTGGGCTGCCGGGCTCGGGGCTGGCCAAGGCCCTGGGTCGCAGGTCCCTCCTGGCGCTCGAGTTCGCAGGGCCTGCTGGGAGCCTGCGCACACATGCTTAGACACGTGGGCGGGAGCCGCGTGCAGGTCAGACACGTGGGCGGGAGCCGCGTGCAGCTCAGACACGTGGGCAGGAGCCGCTCGGAGCCGTGTGCAACTGCTTCCCTCAGGAGCCGTTGAGACCCGCGCCCCTGGCGCTGTGCGTTGAGGTGAGTCCCGGGGGCTTGGGTCCTGCGGGTCACCAGGAGGAGACTGTTCCCGCAGGCGTGGCCGGTACCGGCTGCTCTGGGGACCTGGGGGAGCCTGAGGCCTCGCACTGCCTGGGGCCCTAACCGCTGGGGGACATGGAGATCTGGCTTCCGCTGGTTCCCGCATGGAGACTTCCAGTGCTGCGGAGGTGGCCGGCAGCGAAGGGGGTGCCCGGGAGCAGGGGCAGGCTGGCTGGGGTTCTTGGTGAATTTGGGAGCTTCTCCCAGGGAAAGGGTGGTCTCTCCGGGCCCTGGCCGCTGGGCCTGAGGGAGGCGTGATGGTGTAGCATGAATTTACCTTTCTTACCCTCCTCAAGGCATGTTTGTTTGTTTGTTTCCGTGTTCACCCAAGGGCTGCAGCCCCTCCCCTGGAGTCCTTGGCTCTTGTGAGGGCATTTCCGTGCGCAGTAGTTCGTGGGGGAGGGCGAGCGCTGGAAAAGTCTCCGCCGCCATTTGCTGACGTGGCTCCCGCACTTTGTCTCTGAAGTGAGGCCTGTAGGCCTGGAGAGAAAAGAAGATCCTCCCTGCGAAGGGCGGGCGCTCAGTGGGCTTCTCTGCCTGGAGGTGAGTCTCTGGGGGCTTAGGTCGCGGGGGCTGAAGTTGAAAACGCAGCCAGTGCTCCGTCACCTTTGAGCTGTCGGCACTGAATGAACTTTCCTCCTTCAGGGCGCCCCAACTTGAGGGTGTCCCTTGGCCTTGAGTTGGCTCCAGTGACCATGGGAGTGCGGGCGGCATCCTCTCCTCTGACCTTTTACAAGTGCTTGGAGAGCTGCTTTGCGTCCTGATAGGAATTCTAAAACCAGCTTACCAAATTTTGCAAAAAAGGTGGTGGGGTTTTTATTGCAATTGCAGTTAAAATCCATATATCAATTAAAGGATAAAGGAAAATGTATTCACACGGTGTCTATTTAGATCAGCAATTTTTCTCAGTAATGTGTCTTAGTTTCCTTTGTAAAAACGTGCATTTTTTTTGCTACATCTTGCATATCTTTGGTTAAATTTATCTCTTAGTTTTGTTTTTTGATGCTATTATATACATGGCCTCTTTTTAAAATTATATTTTCAGGTGCTTATTGCTGGTATGTAAAAAATATAACTTTTTGGGGGGTAAATCTTTCATCCTGTGACCTTGCTTTATTTACTTATTCTGGTAGGTTTTGGGGGGTTGTTTTGGCAAATTTTCTTTAGGTTTTTTAAAAAATGTAAAGTATCTATCTGTAAATGGAGATAGTTTAACTTTTTCATTTCTGATATTTATAACTATTTTTCTTGCCTGTTGCAATGGCTGGGATTTCTGGTACCATGTTGAATAGAAGTGGTGAGACTGAGTATTCTGGACTCTCTCTGACTCCGTGGGTAAAAGTATTCATAGTTCATTATTCAGTATGTCATGTATTTTCAAACGCTGTTGTGTTCACATTTATGAGTTGATGTGCTTGAATTCATCCTTTTAACATGAAAAGTTTCTTTTTTCTCTGATAATACTCTTCACTTTGGTATCTACTTTTAGCTGATATTAATATAGTAACAGCTGTTTTATGCTTACTATTTGCAAAAAATAATTTTATAGGTGCTATTATAACTATGCAAGGATGTACAGAAAAATACAGTTGCAATGAATGAAAAGGATGAAATGAAAGATCTCAGCAGGGAAAGAAAACTTATAAAATATTCAGATAGAAATTTTAGAACTGCAAAACACAATAGCTGAAATTTTAAAAATTTACTGGATGGGCTTAAAAGTAAAATGAAGCTGCCTAAGGAATCGGTGGAATAAAGTTAGATTTAAAAATTTGAAGGATCAAATAAAAGTAATTGAAAAAGTGCCTCAGCCACATGTAAAACAACATATCTGTAACTATAGTCCAAGAAGCAACGGAGAAAGAATGAGGTAGAAAAAATATTGAAAAAATGATGACTGAAAATGTCCCCAATTTGATAGAATGCAAGTATCAACTCCCATTTAGAATCTGCCTGCTGTTTTTTGCTTTCAAGAGCTCAAAAGGACCTCTATGCAGATTTCTGGAGTTCCTTCTCTGGATAGCTCCCTCCTTTAAGGATCTGCCCTGCAAATTTTGTCTATCTCCTAACTTCAATAAGATCACTGGGCTGTCTTTGGAATTATGTTCCTGGGACACCATCTGGAAAGTGATTGTGGGATGGTGTGATTTGAAGCTCACCTCATTTATATCCTTTCAGAGATCACAGTCCTGCACTGCATGTGTTCCAGTCTCTTGCAAATTGTTTCATATATCTTGTGCACTTTTATGACTATAGTGGAGGGCTAGTCTAATACTAATTCTTTTGCTATAGTTGGAAGTCCCTGTTTCCGTAAAAGCTGAACAAATGCAAATTGTTAGGTCTTACCTACAAAGACCTGATTAGACATATTTGTAAAGGGACCCAGTGTCTTTATTTAGTAGCCTTCCCCCTTTCATGATAATTTTGATGTAGATAGAGTAACCTACTGAGATGGAGTTGGGATAAGGGAAACAATAATAGCTGAAATTTATATTTATTTAAAGTCAGATTGGAGGCCAAAGGTCAGCATGGCCATAACTTGAGTAATTCAGATAAAGTCAAGAAAGGAGGCCAGCAATGGGAGACACACAAGCCTTTTAGAAATTGGCAGGGGTCTGATTAGAATCTGGGACCGCAGAAATAAAAATGTTGTTTGAAATACTAACTGGGAGTAACTGAAAACAGAAGAGGAGAATCTTCTGCCAGATGGGGAAGATGCTGGTGGATGCACAGATTAAGGCGGCTTTGTTCTAGATTTGGCCTCTGGTCGCTCACGGCATGGCCCTTAAGTGTAAACTAAAAGTATCCTTTCTGATCTCTGGTGCCACATTTCTCACCACAAAACTTTGCAGCCAAGTATTTGAGGCTCTTAGGAGAACTCTGGGTTCCTCTAAGCGGAGCTGCCATGCTTCCTGGCAGATATTACTGTTTATGTCAACCTGGTCTCAAGAGCTGTCTGAAGGAGCGAAGGGATTTACTGCTTAAAGGGGATGAAAGATTGGAAGAGGCTACAAATCTTAGAGAGAACCCATTAAAGATACTTGCCTTGTCAGACAGTCTGTGTGCCAATTCTGTAAAAAGTAACATCTAAAGACAGAGATTTATAAAAAGACAGAATGGCAGGTAAGAAGGTGTTAGTAAAACTTGTTTTCACCTAGAGATACAGATAGAATGCACACAGCTCTGTTAACTGCCATGCAATAATTGATTTTCTTTTCAACCCTATCCTTACCATTCTGTATTAGTTATTCTTGGTAACTGATTTTCTGAATATTTGACTTTGTTGAGACTTCCACCTTCCATTAAAGTTATCATACCCAATCTTATGCTGGGAAGACAAAGTTGAAAAGACAGGCCATAAATAATATTTTCCATACTTTAAAACAGCAATTTTCAACCAATGTGCTGCAAGAAATTTTAAAGATGCAATATTTGACTGTTTAGTAAGGGAAACTCTCCTCTTTGTCCTTAGATTGTCAAAAAATGACAAGTCAACACAATAGCTGTCTGTTGTGAATGAATCAAAATTATACCTATTTTTTTTTTTTTGTCGGATCAGCAAAAACGAATATAGAAAACCAGAGTCGACATCCCCCGAGGGGTCCTGGATTGCGAGGGCGTAGGCCAGGCCTAGGGACCCCACCAGTGCACAATCAGGGCTGGGGAGGGATGGCAGGAGGACTCCAGGGCATGTCCTGATTGGCAAGACCCCAGGAGCAAGCTAACCTGGTTGGACTGTCTGCCCGCTGGTGGTCAGTGCACATCATGGCAAGTGGTTGAGCAACCTTAGCATATCATTAGCATATTATGCTTTGAGTGGTTGAATGGACGACTGACCAGACACTTAGAAAATTAGGCTTTTATTATACTAGGAGAAGTAAATTACTATCCTTATTTCTATGGATTTTCAGAGATATAAGTAATTCCTCAATATTAGGCTGTTGATAGATGGCAGAAGCATAATTTAAAAAATACATTTAAAGTAAAAATTCTCCTTCCTGCTTTTTAGAAAATATATATATGCTACATGTGTATATTTGGAAAGCAATATGTAATGCATATACATATAGCATAAGTGATTAAACTTATTCTAATATTTCCCTGTACACCACTTTGAGTGAAAACACTTTCAGAGTGCTTGACTAATTTCCCTTGTGATGAAGTACTTAGAACTTTAACTGTAACATCACATGCTCTTCAAACTCGAGAGAAAGCAACATATAACTGACCATGTGCAAAAACGGGTTCAGGTAGGAATATGCCTACTTTGTCTAGAGTTTGTTCTTCTGATTTATTAATAGTCATAAATGCTGGCATCACAGGAAACCGTTGTCCAATCAATTTAAATGGGAGGCCAATGTCAGATGGGGACAAATTAATTCTTGGAATCAGAACAGCCTCTCCCTCTGCAGATGCTATTTATACTTCAGTTTTGATAATGTTAGATTGTAATCTTTTGATAATAAATCTGGTACCATTACAAAGATCCCATTTACTATTGAGATTTCTCAATAGCATGATGATTACACCCACTTTCAATTCTTGGCTGCACACTACAATCACCGGGGAATTTTTTTAAAATCCTGATTCCTAGGCCTCATTCTCTGGAAATTGTTTCTTTGTTATGAGGTGGGGCCACAACATTAGTAACAAAGAAACAGGATTAAAACTTTATTGTGGGGAGCCGCTACAGTGTTTTGGACAGGTTCAAGCCTTGGACTGATGAGAGGGCCCAGTACTCATTGCCATATGCAAGTCCCAGCTTAGAGGGCAGGGCCCTCCCTGCACAATTATAGCCAACAGCTGTAGTTGTGAGCTTGAACCTATGGTTCGAACACATGGCCCCACGTGCCTGAGTGATGTAGGCTTGATAGAGTTCAGGTGCATGTAGCTGAGTAGGATTGACACCCAGGAGAACGTTGTAAACTTGGTCATGCCCTTACTTTGCCTTGTAGCATCTGCTGTAAAATAAAGGCATGGCTGTGGGCGTGGTTGCTGTCTCTCAGAGAAGCAGTGTCCCACCGAGACCCGGCTTCCATTCTCTTGTCTGTCTTTTCTAAGCCTTTCAGCCGCCCCCACTCAGGTTCACCCATGGCCCGTGCTGGCAGGGCACACTCCCAGGGAACCACCCTCCAAGGCTGGGTTCCTGCCTCAAGCCCCGCCCTTGAAGGAGACAGCTCCTGGGAAACAGCTTGGTGGAGGGTGCAGCCATTGCCAAGACAACCCCTGCAGGACTGACTTCCAGTTGGTCTCCAGCCAGACCCCGGTCGTGATGAACACCACCCATGGTTTTTATATAAGTAGATCAGATTTTGGTGTGTCTCAGAATTTTAGTAATTAGTTTGTGTGCCATGAGATGAAAAATGTACAAACAAGGTCTAATCTTGCTTATATATGGCTCCAGAGGTTAATCTCAGGGCTTTAGCTCTCTTGTCCACTTCAAGTTTTTTTGTTTAGTCCCTACAAGAGCCATTTCCCAGTACATCATTGTCCCTTGGAGTGCTGGTATCAGATACCAGAAATGCTGGCATTACAGTTTCCTTGTAGCATACCACCACCAACCCTACCTTGAAATAGAGTTCTAGCTGCCAAACTTCACAATGGGGGACAAAGCAGGAAAAGGGGCAGGGTTGCTGTCATGCAGAATCACAAATGAAAATACCAGGCAGTTTTAAAGGCATCAAATTATCTCCCTAGTTCAAATTGCCAGCTTCTGTCAAGGAGTGACATGGTGTTTTCTGATGTTTTGAAAGCAGCACTGTGATGAAAGGAAGATAGTGGCCTTGTCCAGCTGAAATTCTGAACTGGGCACCCCGTGGGGTTTTAGTACACAGTTTTTGACTCATCATGATAAAGACTAGCTGCTGACAGCTCATCAACTTTGACTCTTAGCTAAAACTCCCAACACCCGGCTCCCCTTTTTCTTCCCCTCTATTCTTCCATCTCTTCTTTAACTTCTTCTACCCACCATTTAGAAAGGTTTCCCTGGGTCTGAAGGCAGCTTTGTCCGTAAAGCAGTACTAGTCCGCTGGCTTACTTGCCAAAGAATGCTGTATATTTTGGGTCCTAGATTTGTAATGCAGCTAATATTTATTGATCACTCTGTTAGATGCTAGAGATGAAGAAGTGAAGAAACATGGTTGCTGTTGTCATAGAAAACTTCTAAAAGTGTGTTCTTAGGGCCACCTACATCAGGATTACTTGGGAAAGTTTGTTAAAAATACAGACTTCTGGGTCCCCAGTTTTATTGAGTGGAAATTTTTGAAATTAGGTGTAAGAATCGACATTTTTGATGAGCTCCCCAACTGTTTCTTAAACACAATGCAGTTTTAAAACCACTAGTGGACACACAAATAGAGGTTTAAAATTTATGATACTATTTCTAAAATATAAGAGGATAACAAGGAAAAGGCAAATTTAGATTGAAACATACAGATTAAAAAGTGTCTAAGGAAGTGACATTAGAATCAAGACTAGAGAGGTAAGCAGAATTGTTCAGATGAAGGATGGGGGAAAATATTTTTAGAACAGGAGGAAAATTTATGCAAAAATCCTAAGATGAGAACATTGATGTCTCCTAGCTCATATACATGCCTACTCTCTTACTCTAAAGGAAATATCAGCCTGTAAAGACATATACCTCATAATCTGGGTATATGTCTCTTGGCTTTTTTTCAAGCCTACCTGAGTTCAATTAGTAAATTTATCCAATTAAACTTTACTAAAGCAAAACTAGTGAAATTGAGTTTATAAACTTTTATATAGGTACACTTTCAAAAATATATTTTCAAATCACTCCTCATCTCATTCTTTTCTCAGTAATAAGCTTGGTTTGTGAGCATGCAGAGAAAAATCAATATTAAATATTATAAACTGTATAGTTTACAGGCACCCAGGAGTATTTATTTACATGTTAATATTGCCAGTAGGAACTTTATAGTTAGATGTGAGGGGAATCTTTTATATAAAATTTGATGATGAATTTATAGAAAAATCTACTCACGTTGAAATTTCAACCAGTTTGAACATTCCAGGGATTTTGGAAATTCTGAGAAAAGTTCAGTGAATTATTGAACTAAGTATTTATGAAGGAGAAATTAGCAACCTGAAAAATAAATAGTGCTCTTTCTGACTGATCATGTGACTCATGAACTACAGATCAGGCTATTTGAACCTTTAGAAGTTTTATTCACATTGTGCAGAGCAAGAAGAGATTCTAGCAATTTGCTGATGACACATGGGCTTCTTCATCTTCAGACAAAGAAGAAATCACATTTGTAGATGATACTCTTCTGTACTTAGAAAATATAGAAGAATCTATAAGTGTTATTAGAATTAATGAGTTTGACAAGGTTTTTGGATGCAGGGTCAATATAGAAAAATCAATATAGAAAATGACAGTAACATCAAAAACTTAAAACAGGGACTATATTTAATGAAAAATGTGAAAGACCACAGGAAACTAAAACATTGAGAGGAATTAAAAGAGACTTAAATTAATGGAAGGTTTATAATACCATTTTTGTGAATTGGAATCTAATTTTCCAGGTAAGTGACACATGCTGCTGATCATAGGCTAGAATTTGAACCCAGATGGCTCTAACAACTTTCTCTTTGTCTCCCTAATTATCAGACTGTTTTTCAATCAAGGATCTTGCTTTAACCCACTGAAGTTTCAGAACTCAGTTCACATACCATCTTCTATATAAAAGCTTGCCTTATACTTACAGGTGGCATTGACTTTCTTCTCCTTCTGCATTCTTTCCGTCATAGTTTCCATAGACTTAATCACAATTATTTTCTTGTTTTTCATCTCTTGAAGATTGTGAGGACTGGTACTGAAGTTATTTGTGTTTATTTGATGAGGACCTCAAACAAGAGCCTTATACTTAGCTTCAACTCAATAATTGAATCAAATAATTGGATTTCTGCAGTCTTATCCTCTTCTGTTATTTACATGTCAGTAACCTTCACTATAGTATAATCTTACAATGATATTTTATAAATGTTACATTCCCATATTCTTCTATCCCATTGCTGATGATAGTGCCTCAAACATAATACATATTAATTAAACATTAAGTTAAAGCATTATATTCCTCCAATACATGGCAATTGTAATTTAAAATATTCGTGAAACTAGAAAAATGTGTTGTGCAAAATTTCATATGCATATTAGTTCAGAACAAGCCCAGAATAAAGTATTGTTTTCTATTCTTTTGTGCAGCAGAGAATCCACATTTATTAGTCACGTAAGAGATCATTCTTCCATTGTATTGTGTTGTTTAGACTTGCACTCTGCTATTAACCTCAACAAATGCATAGAATTTCTCATTTAGCAACTAATTGACTCTCAGTCAGCTCTATAGAAATTTTCTAAGTTGGGACACACAGATGGAAAGGACAAGAACCAGAGAGGTGGTTCTTGCCCTTGCCAATCATGGAAGAGGAGTTACAAAACCTCTTTATATAAATACATATAAATTCTCTCTGTGGGAGTTTAAAGGTACTCTTTCTCAGACCTTAGGACAGAAATACTTTAGCATGTGATAGTACCAGTGGTAACCATATTTATGATAAAGCAGTAAAAACAGTCATAATCCCAATGATAGATTAGGGAGTGGACTAACCCCAGGTCCCTAAAGTCTGACAACTATACAGTAAATCCTCAGGTACATCTAGCAGCACAATGATGATAGGAGCTTATATAAGACTGAGGTAGATTTCTTATGGGCTTGCATTCAATAGCCAGGAATTGTGGAGAAACTTTGCCATTGGTAATTAACTCCTGATTGAGTAATTATTTGAGTAGGAAAGGGTTAAAATCAATGTCAATCTTTGCTTACTGCAGTTTTTCTATTTTCAGAGCCTATCAACCTCCGGGGGGTGGGGGGTGGGTGAAGAAAGCAACAACACACAACTTTAATGCCCTTAGCAGATGGATCTGTATTATTGCAGAACAGGGACCTGGAAAGTCTCTATATACCAAGCTATAAATATTCCTTTGACATTTATTATCCTCACTTGAGTTCAGGTGCTTAAAAACTTGGACTGAAGTCATGTTTGTAGCAGAAAAAAGTTGATCTTTAAGCATACCTTGTCGCTGGCTAAATTATTAGCAACAGACAAAGATGGAAGGGTGAGTACACCGGAACAAGGGAGTCTCCCACTTAAGAGAGGTCACAGAACCTTTAAGTCAAATTAGTTGAAGTTTAGATTCGCTTGTAGTACAAATTTCCAAACACCTCAGCTCAGACAATTTGATGGATCACATCTGAGCAACTCCCCACCAACCCCCAACTTTCAAGATATGTATCTGCTGGTGTGGTATTCTGTGGTCTTGAATTTGACTCCCAGCCCTGCCAGCTGCATAGGATTGTAAATTCACACTCCTATGAATCTCAATTCAAATTGCCTTAAGGGAAGTGTAGGATTATGTAAACCATGAGATAATAACCCATATAAAATACTTACAAAATAAAATCAAGCTAAAAGTGTCAGCATAGATTAACAGCCCTTCTCCATTTAGGGGTTTGGATTGCTCATGTGTGGTTATTTTGTGGTTCAGGCTAGGATTTAGCATTATTGTTCTTAATTAGAGAATACTTAATTCCCTTTAGGGCAGTGGTTCTCAACCTTGGCTGCACATTAGAATCACTTGGGAATCTCTAGAATCCTGATTTCTGGGCCTCATCCTCCGGAAATTCTGTTCCTTTGTTATGGGGTGGGGCCACAACATTAGTAACAAAGAAACAGTTTCCGGAGGATGAGGCCCAGAAATCAGGATTTTAAAGATTCCCAGGTGATTCTAATGTGCGGCCAAGGTTGAGAACCACTGCTCTAGGGGATGATTACTAGGAGCCTGGGATGGGTTTCATTCTGAAGGAAAAGAATCCATGCATGATTTTGCTTAGGATATTGCATAAAAAGTCTTGCAGATATATCCATCCCAAAGCTATTTCTAACCCTGCCCAGAGGACCCAGAACAGTGTGAAGCTGAAGAAGACCATAGGCTTCCTCCTTCATCCTGTCCTCCAGGATGAATGGCCCCTCTGTGGCTGATCCAGTGGGATAGTATACCAGTACATTTATAGTGTCTGGAACTGGGCAACACATTTTAAAGGGACATTGTTAAACTGAATTGTCAGGAGAATAATGAGGGTTCTAGAAGTTATGAAATAAAAATATAGTTAAAGAAGTTAGACTTCTCTTTTTCAAAGTAAACATCAATAAGGTATCGTAGTGTTAAGTGCATAGGCTCAGAGCCAGATGGTCTACATTCAAATGTTGGTTCTTCCCCTACTAACTGTGAACTTAGGCAAGTTATTTAACTCTTCTGTGCTTCAGTTTGCTCATTTGTAAAAGGGTGCCTACCTTATAGTGTTGCTGAGTATTAAATGAGTTAATACCAAGTGCTTAGAACAGTATTTGAACATAGTAATGGCTTATCAGTGTTGGACAAATACATGAAAGACTATAAAAGTTGTTTTCAAATAATAAGGGTCTGTAACATAAAAGCATAAGTAGGCTTTTATTTAAGTTGTTATAGATCAAGGGTTCTTAACTTAGGGGTTCATGGAAAGATTCAAAGGAACTTTCCAAACCTATAAAATTATATGTGAGTTTTTATATCCTCACTTTTGGGGAAAGGTTCATAGTTATTCTTCATATTTCCAAAGAATACCATGACCTTCAAGAAGAAAAACCATTAAGAAAAAAACAAAGAAAACCAAATCAATGGATGAAAGTTTCAGTGAGGTTCACTTTGGTTTGTAGGAAAGAAAAAATTCTTAGGCTCTAATTGTCAAAGCCCAGTGGATTGTCTTGGAAACATCAAAAGCTCTACCCCAAGAATTGTTTCATCTGATGTTAGGAACACATCTAGGGATTGGAAGGTAAATTAAATGGACTCTTATTATCAGAGACCTTTGACATGAGATTGGTCTCAGCATCCTTGCCTGCCCTATACTCCTCTCTCCCTCTTCCTGCATCACTCCTTCCCCCAAATTGAATATAAGTCTTATGGGTCTTGAAGCTGTAAGGTTACATCGTTCACCCATAGCACCAGTTACTCAATGATAGAGCCAATCATATCACCCCCTTGCTTAAACTTTTCTGGTGGCATTCCAATGCCGCAGTAATTCTTTCAGAAAGAACATAAGTCTATAATGTGACATCCCACTCTTCTATCCATATTCCATACCTACTAGGCTCCTAATCGTTTATTAATATGCAATTCAAATGTTATATTCTCTGTGAAACCTTCCCTAAGTCCCGGAAAAAGAGCTGCTTTGTGTTACGAATTCCTTTGGCATTTTACTGAAATCTCTGCTATAGTACTCATGAGTGTAGCATATCTACCATATCTTTCTCTCTTTATAAAAAAGCCTAATATGCAAAGTGTCTCCTCGGGAGTTTGACCAGGAGACCAGGAATTCGATCACTCGCTATGACGTGCGTTGACCACCAGGAGGCGGCGTGGAACGAAGGAAGGCCCCAGCTGGCAGCTGGGGAAGGAAGGGCCCTGGCCGGCAGCTGGAAGGACCTGATTGGCCCTGATTGCCTGCCAGGCCTAGGGACCCTACCCATGCACAAATTTCGTGCACCGAGCATCTAGTTGTAATATAAACACATGAAAAGCTGAGACTATATATTTATATATCCCTAATGGTAGATATTGCTAGTTATGTACCAAATATCTTTTTCCCATTCTTCCTCTGCTGTCAGAAAATTACTTCCAAGATTTTGTTACTGATTACTTGGAAGTGTTCTTTTTGTAGAACTGACACTGTAGCACGCACAGCAAAGTAATATTTGACTTAATTGCTGACATTATATAATCTAGCTAGGTGGCCTGTTGCACTTAATTTAGCAATATGGGACTAAATTATATTGCAGGGAATATATACAAAAATGAACAGTGAGTTTATTTATTCTCAGGATTCTAATTATAACTGATTCTGTTTCAAATACTATAGCAAAAGTGCTAAGGAATTTTGTTTGTAAGTCTGGTTTGTGGTTTTAGGAGCATTTAACATAGCTCATTAAGATGAATTTACCTATAATCTTGTACAGATTCTTGATGGATAAAATATTCATTGACATGCTAACAGTTTATTTCCATAGTAATTTTGGTTTACTTTAAAACTCTGTCACATATGTGAAGAAAGAATCTGGCCTATTGGATATAGGAACATCCATGTCATATATCATCCGATGTATATTATCTATCTTAAATGTCACTACTCAAAAAGTGGTCATAAAATGTTTTGCTGACCTACAAATCAGAAAAATTAAAACTTTAAAAATATATTATAAAAAGACTTTAAGCATATCCACAGTAGTTAAACTTTGTCTTTATTGATAGGTCATTCATTTCAGAGTGATCGAGAACTATGAAATAAAAGACAATTTCAAAACTGTCAGGGGACATAGTAAGTTGTCTTTATCATGAAGATATAAGTATGCAGTGTTTATTAATAAATATGTTTTATTGATTTTTTACAGAGAGGAAGGGAGAGGGATGAAAGTTAGAAACATTGATGAGAGAGAAACATTGATCAGCTGCCTCCTGCACACTCCCTACTGGGGATGTGCCCGCAACTAAGGTACATGCCCTTGACCGGAATCGAACCTGGGACCCTTGAGTCCGCAGGCTGATGCTCTATCCACTGAGCCAAACCAGTTAGGGCTGCAGTGTTTATTAAATCACTCTCCCACCATGTCTAGTTAAATATTGAACAGATAATTAAAGGATATCAATTTAAAGGGGTAGATGTATCTGAATATTAGCCCGACCAATGTTGATTAGCCTGGGAAAAGGCAGTTTTTAAAGACAGATGATGAGAAAATGCTTAATTAGAAATGCTCAATGGACAGAAAAATGAAGACATCAAGAATTACAGTAAGACAGCATAATGGTTGACAGCATAGCCTTTGGAGCCAGAGTGTTTGAGTTCAAGTCTTTCTTTGCCCATTACTCATTATGGGACTTTGGGCAAGTTATATACCCTGTCAGTGCCTCAAATTTCCTCACTTATACCTACCTTAGAGGGTTGTTATGAGAGTAAGTATAATTTGTAAAGCTCAGTGCCTAGAACATAGCACTATTTAATTATTTGCTAAATGAATATACGGGATCTAGAACTTGGAAATGATATCTAAACCGGAGTGACAAAAATGGGCCAGAATCTTCAGGAACATTAACGTTTAAGGAGTAGCTACAGCTGATAGATTCAATAAAGGAAACCAAGATGGAAAGCCACAGAGAGAAAGAAGCTGAGGAAAGAGTATTATGTCAGAAGTCATAAAAGTAAAGAGTGGAATTGGGAATAGCCAACAATGTCAGGGGCCATACAAATACACTGAAAAGTGTTCACTGGGTTTAGCATTTTGAAAATTATTAGAGTGAGTTCCATTGAGTCAGTGATTGGGGCTAAGATAGATTGCCAAGGGTTAACTAGTAGGAAGGAGTATGGGAAAGTAGAGATATGTGTGTAGCTTTTTGGAAGAAGTTGCTAAGAAGAAAAGCAGAATAGCAACTAGAAGAGAATATTGGATCAAGGAGAAGTACATACTCATTTCTTAAAAATTCTTTTAAGTGAGAGGGATTTTTGCCTGTATATGATCTATGAAGAAGGTGACAGTTGAAAGGAAGAGCATGCAACTGATGGAGTAGTGTCTTAAAAGAGATAGGAAGGGATCAGATAAAGAGCACAAGTAGATAGATTGCTCTGAACAGGAGAGAGAAACTATTCTTTGAAATTGAAGGAATAAAGAAGAATGGATGCATATGAGTTTGGTGATGGGAAACTGAGGGAGTTCTGATCTCATCAATAACCTGTTTCCACTGTGCTAGCAATGGAAGTACAACCCAGTGTGAGATGCAGGGCTGTGATCAGTAGCTTACCGTGGGTTTCTGAACTAGGACATACATCCTGCCGTTGTTGAGGAGGTAAACTTTGAAGCCAGATTGTCATAAGGGTCATACACATACATAGTGAAATTGCTTATGATGATGGCAGGAGTTGTGGAAAATGAGATGTAATGACAGCACTGAGGAGTGGTAGAGGATGGTATAGTCAGACTACATAAGCCTGAATGGAGGGAGGTTTTGTTTTTTAAAAATATATATTTTACTGATTTTTACAAAGAGGAAGTGAAAGGGATAGAGTGTTAGAAACATCGATGAGAGAGAAACATTGATCTGCCTCCTGCATGCCCCCTGTTGGGGATTGAGCCTGCAACCCAGGTACATGCCCTTGACCGGAATCGAACCCAGGGCCCTTCTTCAGTCCAAGGGCGGACGCTCTATCCACTGAGCCAAACCAGTTAGGGCTGGAGGAAGGATTTTTGTTTGTTTGTTTGTTTTTAAAATATATTTTATTGATTTTTTACAGAGAGGAAGGGAGAGAGATAGTTAGAAACATCGATGAGAGAGAAACATCGATCAGCTGCCTCCTGCACATCTCCCACTAGGGATGTGCCCGCAACCAAGATACATGCCCTTGACCGGAATCGAACCTGGGACCTTTCAGTCCGCAGGCCGACGCTCTATCCACTGAGCCAAACCAGTTTCGGCTGGAGAAAGGGTTTTTATGTGGAATTGGAAACATGCGGTCTTTAGGGATTTGCTGTTTATTCTCTATTTGTCCCTTCCCCCATAAAACCAGTCTTCACCCCCATTGAACCAGTTTCGGGCCCCTGTAAACTGATACCTAAGGCCTGCATTACTTGGGTGCTCTTCTGACTGCCTTATAGGTGGGTTTGGACAAAGAGAGACATGAGTAGGAGGTTGGAGGACAAGAGACAGGTTGCTCTATTGCTTCCTTGCTTACTCTTCTATTTCAGCACCACTTTTAGTAGCAGCTGCTTCTTTCCAAGACTACTAGCATAGCTTCAGAAAGGAGACCTACTCCACATCTCACTATCTCATTAGGTTCTGTAAAAATTTTCCTTTCCCTTGCCTTGTTGCCCCAATGTATGGTAATGCCTTCTTATTTGAGATAGTCTGTGAATGTCTTAATGTTCTTATTTCACCACATAACCTCTCTGTAAGTCATTTCATTTAGCCAATACAAGTTTATTCTCTTGCCTGCTGGATCCCTCTGTGATACAAGAGACAGTGTGGAGTTGCAAGAAAGCGTTACTTAGTAGCTGCAAGAATGAGAAGTATGGAGGACCAGCCTCTTCCACTTCTGGGGTATGCAGTGAGTAGTGAAGTCAGTGAGCTGTTCCAGGAAAAGTCAGAGGAAGACACATAAATTGGACCTCATTAGCTGAGGTGTAACAAGATCAGAGTTTTAGATTTCTGTTTAATTTTGTGATGATAGACTCAGAAATAAATTAGAAATGGTAACTAAAAGTAGAAAGCCAGGCAAAAGCAAATAGTGCTGTATGGGTTAAAACAAAAATGAGTAATGACATAACTGAGAAATGTACAGTAATAAGAGAGGATATCAAATATTTGAAGAGAATTAACAACAGGTGGTCTTAATCTGCTATGGGGTGGGAACTGGAAATTGTCTATTTTGTTTATCATAAGCAAATTATTTTGGCTAGAGACCAGAGTTAATTTTCTCCTTCCTTTATTTGTTCAGGTTTCCCAGCCAGTGGGTTATTGTGAAAAGCTGATTTAGTATTTGCAGTACTCTTTGATTCAAGAATGACAACAGAGTCAGGCTTTTGGGTACTGAATGATATAGCAAAAATAATGGGATGGCTTTCTTTTCTGTAAAACACTGGTGACAGAGCAGTAGAAAGTTAGCAAGTGTAGGAAAAGAGAGAAAGGGATTAAATCCTTTCGATTGCCTTATTTTTTTATGGAAGGAGTAGGCAAAATTTTATTTTAAATTTTTTAAAAATAAATATGGAAGTGCTATCAAACATCTGTGTATCCAATACCCAGAATTAATGAATTTAATATTTTGGCATTATTGCTTCAGATACAATTTTTTTATATTTTTGCTTAGGTATATATGAAAGAAAAAATTACTTATGAAGTAAAGTCCTCTTTCCCATTCTCATTCCCTCTTTACTTCTCCCCTAATGCTACTTCCATTAATTAGAGTATATCATGCCAGTTTGTGTTTTAGTATTTTACTATATGTTTAAATAACATCCAAGGACAATATGTAATACTATATTATGTTTCTAAATTTTACATGAATGCTTCCATATTAGGTGTATTTTACTGCATGTTTTTAAAACTTACTCTTTCTTATTTTGGGGCAGGGACTGTCCATGCTGATATATATAGTTTAAGTTCATTGAATTTAATTGCTGTGTAGCAGCCTTTCTCAAAAGTGTTCATCTTAACCACAAAACCCAGGACAATGATTTGAATGATTGCTTTCTTAATTCTCTCAAGGATGGTACATAACTAGTACCACCTTAGACATATAGGAAGAACTTAATTCATTATATATAATGGATGCTTTAGGTCTGTAGTCGACAAACTGCGGCTTGCGAGCCACATGCGGCTCTTTGGCCCCTTGAGTGTGGCTCTTCCACAAAATACCACGTACGCCCGCATGTACAGTGCGATTGAAACTTCGTGGCCCATGCGCAGAAGTTGGTTTTCGGCCTGGACGAGTCTATTTTGAAGAAGTACTGTTGATATTTGCCTCTGTTGTCTAATGAGTTTGCCGACCACTGCTTTAGGTCACTTGGGCTTGTCAGTGGTTCTCAATCTTGGCTGCACATTAGACTCACCTGGGAATCTTTTTAAAATCCTGATTTCTGGGCCTCATCCTTGAGAACCACTGGCTTAAGTCTTTCTGTGGACCTGCATTTGAGAAAGCCTACCCTCTTTTATCACTATGATGTTTTATTTATCTACTCCCCTATGGACTGCATTTAAAAGCTTCCAGAATGTTACTTGAACAAATAAACTTCCTTCTACATATGTGCAAGAGTTTCTCTAAAATTGCTGAACTTGTGGAGTTGGGGACATTACCAATATTGCAAAATTGCTCTTTAAAGTAGTTGTGCCAAGTTGTACTCCTCTAGCAATGTGGAGAGCCCACATCCTCCACATTCTTACCAACACTTGATATTGTCAGACTTTACTTTTGTCAATTAGTTGGGTTTGCAATAAGAAGTTCTACAGTAGTCCCCTCTAATCTGAGGGGGATATGTTCTAAGACCTCCAGGGGATGCCTGACACCCTGTATAGTATGGGACCTTATACATAGTCCTGGAGGCCTGGTGCACGAAATTTGTGCGGGAGGAGGGGGCAGTGTGTCCCTCAGCCTAGCCTGAACCCTCTCCAATCTGGGATCCCTCTCACAATCCAGGACTGCTGGCTCCCAACCGCTCACCTGCCTGCCTGCCTGATAGCCCCTAACCGCTTCTGCCTGCCAGCCTGATTGACGCCTAACTGCTCCCCTGCCAGCCTGGTTGCCCTCAACTATCCTCCCCTGCAGGCTGGTCCCCCCCACTGCCCTCCCCTGCAGGCCTGGTCCCCCCCTAATTGCCCTCCTCTGCCGGTCCAGTAACCCCTAACTGCTCTCCTCTGCTCGCCTGGTCCCCCCCAACTGCCCTCCCCTGCAGGCCTGATCACCTCCAACTGCCCTCCCTTTCAGACCTGGTCGCCCTGCAACTGCCCTCCCCTGCTGGCCTGGTCACCCCCAACTGCCCTCCTCTGCTGGCCCAGTCACCCCTAACTGCCCTCCCCTGCTGGCCATCTTTGTGGCAGCCATCTGTGATGACATGGGCATGACCATCTTGTGACTACCTGGGGACGGCCATCTTGTAACTGAATCCTGTATCTACTATGTTTTTTCCTAAAAATACATATGTATGATAAAGTTTAATTTATAAATTAGGCACAGAAAATTAACAATAATAATAGCTGTTATAATAATATACTTTAATAAAAGTTATGTGAATGTGGCCTCTTTCTCAAAATACGTTACTGTATTGTACTCTTATAATGATGTGAGATGATACAATGCCTATGTGTTGAGGTGAAGTAACACATTCAGAGTGGTGTGCATTAAAATAACATGAATTATTCATTTCTGGAATTTTCCATTTAATATTTTTAGATGGCAATTTCCCTACTAAGTTAACTGTGCTTTAGAATAAAGCTCTTATTTTCTATTTTATAGGAAAAAGAAATAAAAGCTATTCAGGTTGTTAATGGCAGGATTTCCTTTTTTATGGCTGTATAATATTCCATTGTACACACATAGCACATTTAAAAATTTATCTTTTGATGGACACTAAGGTTGTTTGCATGTTTTAGAAATTATGAATAATCCAAGGAACATGGGAGTGCAGTGTAGATATGTCTTTGAGATAGTGGTTTCATTTCCTTTGAACATATAACTAGAAGTGAAAGATGAAGTAGTAGTTCTATTTTTAATTTTTGGGGAACCTTCATAATGTTTTCCATAATGGCTGTATCTATTTACATTCCACCAACAGTGCAAAAGGGTTCCCTTTTCTCCTTGCCAACACTTAGTGTCTCTTGTCTTTTTGATAGTAGCCATTCTAACATATCTGAGGTTAGATCTTACTGTGGTTTTGATTTGCATTTGATGATTAGTGATATTGAGCATCTTTTCATGTATCTGGTTTTTCTGGCGGGGGGGGGGGGGCAGGAATGTCTGTTCAGGTCCTTTGCCTATATCTGAATTGGATTACTTTTCTATTGACATATTAGTTCCTTATGTATATTTATATCAACCCCTTATCAATCACATGATTTCCAAATATTTTCTCCCATTCCATAGGTTGCCTTTTTATTTTGTTGCTTATTTCTTTTTTTATGCACAAGCTTTAGGTTGATGTAGTCCCACTTAATTTTTGCTCTTATTGCCTGTACTTGGGGTGTCATAATCATTGCCAAGACCAGTATCAAGGAGCTTACCCCCTATATTTTCTTCTAGGAGTTTTATAGTTTTAGATTTAAGTCTTTAATTCATTTCAAGTTAATTTTTGTGAATGCTATGAAATTTGGATCCAGTTTCATAGTTTTGCATATGCTTATCCAGTTTTCTTTTCCCATTGAGTATTTTTGGCTACCTTATCAAGTATTAGTTGACCATATATGGGTAGGTTTATTTATGGACTGTACTCTAATCTGTTCCATTGATCTATGTCTATTTTTATGCCAGTACTATTACTATTTTAATTACTGTAGCTTTGTGATATAGTTTGAAATCAGGAAATGTGATGCCTCCAGGGTTGTTGTTTTTTTCTTAGGATTGCTTTGGCCGTTCTTGGTCTTTTGTACTTCCATACATATTGTAGGATTTTTTTTTCTGTTTCTGAAAAAAAAGCCATTGGGATTTGATTAAGATTGTATTGAATATGCAGATCACTTGGGTAATATGTTTATTTTAATAAAATTGTTTCAACTCGTTAATATGGAATATTTTCCCATTATTTTGTGTGCCTTCAATTTTTTCACCAATGTGTTGTAATTTTCAGTGTACAGATCTTTCATATATTTGATTAAATTTATTTCTAAGCATTTCATTCTTTTTGATGTTATTGTAAATGAGATTGTTTTTAAATTTCTCTTTCTGATAGTTTATTAGTGTATAGAAACACAACCAATAGTTTCTGTTGATTTTACATCCTGCAGTTTTACCAAATTTGTTTATTCTAACAATATTAGGGGGTGGGGTCTTCAGGATTTTCTAAATAGACCATTTTGTCATCTTCAAACAGTGACAGTTTTACTTATGATTTGGATATCTTTTATTTATTTCTTTTGAGTAATTACTCTGGATAGGACTTCAGTACTATGTTGAATAAAAGTGGCAAGATAGGAATCCTTGCCTTGTCCCTGATCTTAAAGGAAAAGCTTTTAGCTTTTCACCCTGAGTATGATGTTATGGGTTTATCATATACTAGAGGCCCAGTGCACGAAAATTCATGCACTCAGCGGGGGGTGGGGGGAGTCCCCTCATCCTGACCTCCGCCCTCTTGCAGTCTGGGACCCCTTGGGGCATGTACATCTGCCAGCTTAGGCCCGCTCCCCAAGGGATCAGGCCTATTTAGCAGTCAGACATACCTCTGCCATCCTGGGAGCCCTTAGGGCAGCGGTTCTCAACCTGTGGGTCGCGACCTCTTTGGCAGTCAAATGACCCTTTCACAGGAGTTGCCTAAGACCATCCTGCATATCAGATATTTACATTATGATTCATAACAGTAGCAACATTAGTTATGAAGTAGCAACGAAAATAATTTTATGGTTGGGTCACAACATGAGGAACTGTATTTAAAGGGCCAGAAGGTTGAGGACCACGGTCTTAGGGGATGTCTGACTAACAGCTTAGGCCTGCTCCCCATCATTAGTTGGACATCCTTAGTGTTGCTGCAGAGGTGAAACTCCCGTCGCCACCGCTGCGCTGGCCAACCATGAGCTGGCTGAGTGGCACTCCCCTGTGGAAGTGCACTGTCCACCAGGGGGCAGCTCCTGCATTAAGCATCTGCCCCCTGGTGGTCAGTGTGCATCATAGCAACTGGTCATTCCCAGTCATTCTGCCACTAGGGTCAACTTGCATCTTGCCCTTTTATTATATAGATGGCCTTTAGTATGTTAAGATACTAATATATTTAATTTCTACCTAATTTGTTGAGAGTTTTATTATGAAAAGATATTGAATATTGTCAAATGTTTTTTTCTGTTATAAAATGTTTGGTAGAATTCACTAGGGAAGCCATCTGGTTCTGGGCATTTCTTTGTGAGAAGTTTTTGATTACCAATTCAATCTTCTTAGTAATTGTTCTGTTCATATGTCCTATTTCTTCATGATTCAGTCCTGGTAGATTGTATGTTTCTAGGAATTTATTCATCTCTTGTAGGTTATTTAATTTATTGACATATCATAGTTTATAGTACACAGGTGATTCCTTTTCTTTTTTTAAAATCCTCACCCAAGGATAGTTTTTTTTCCCCCATTGATTTTTAGAGGGAATGGAAAGGAGGAAGGGGGGAAAGAGCAAGAAAGAGAGAAGAAACATTGATGTGAGGAGGCACATCGATTGGTTGCCTCCTGCACACAAGCCCGACGGGGCTGGGAATTGAACATGCAACCCAGGTATGTGCCCTTGACCAGGAATAGAACTGGGACCCTTAGGTGCATGGGCCAGTGCTCTAACTTCTGAGCCACCTAATTTGTTGGGAGTTTAGATTAACTTTAGAAGAATTTAAAAGAGTTTAAAAGAAGAATCACCGGCCAGGGCATCCCAGGTGATGATGATTATGGTAATCTTGATGATGATGATTCTTTTCTTTTTAAGTATTTTATATTGATTTTTAAAGAGAAAGTAAAGGAGACAGGAGAAAGAAACATCAATATGAGAGCAAAACATTAATCGGCTGCTTCTTGCATGCCTAGAAACCTTGGCATGTGCCAGCCTGGAATTAACCAGCAACCTCTTGTGCATGGGGTGACGCTCAGCCAACTGAACCACACTGGCCAGGGCCCAGGTGATTCTTAATGCACTAAGATTTGAGAGCTAGTGCGCTCTAGATAAGATGTGAAGTTTGATCCCTTTTCTGACAGCTCAGCTGAAGGAAGTCTCATGACTGATCATTAAGAACTTAGCAGGAAACCTTGCATGGATGTACAGCTGTGAAAGTATTATCATGAAATGGAGACAAGACAAGGACAGATGTAGTGAGTAGCAGAGGCCAGACCAAAAATCAGATCAGAAGAGAAGAAAAGTTAAGTATTGTTATAGTTCTGAGTATGGTTAATACCAGAGTCAGTTCAAAGATGGAATCTGGACATTAAAAGAGTACATACAGTGCTGCTATTTGCTGTTCCTATTATCTGCTACTATGATAAAAGCTAGTTTATGGTGCAGATTGGTCAGTTATGTCTTTCAACCAATAGGAGTCATGCCCTGAGATTTACTAGGGCTGGGATTACTAAGACAGAGTCCTTGCTCTCAAGGAGCTGACCATCTGGTGGAGAGTCAGAGGACAACTTAGCCCTCAGTACTCTGGAGTGACACCTGGCAGCCAGATTCCGGAGGGGAGATATGTATGGTGAGAGGAAAAAAAAACCACCCACAAGATTGGATGGAGAACAAGCTTGAAGGAAAAGGCTATACTTATTTTCTTCACTCTTTAATGTGTGTGTTTTTTTTTTTCCAGCTTCATATAACATGAAACCACAAGGAGAAATGAACTTGTTTTGAGAATGGAGAGTACAGCCAGACCTTAATCATTTGGATTTTATTAGTCAGAATTTGTGATAATTTGGAGAGTGAGTTAGCTGAAGTTTGTCTGAGTTCATCTATGGACAAAACCAAAAAATTTCCATATAATTTGATTCTATATATTTGAGTAAACCTGTTTTTGAACTAATGGGGCATTAGTATTTATAAAGCAAGCAAGTTTCAAGCTAATTATGAATCTATTTAAAGCTGTCCCTAGTCAACTTAGTATGAGGAAGCAGTTATTTAACCTATTTTGCAATATTTCAAGTATCTTAATATAGCTTTTTTGAAGTGACCTGTAATAATTCTTAGATTTTCCCATATTAAGGCCTTCTCTCCTTTTCGTTCTACTCCTTCTCCTCCTACTCCTTCTCTCCAGACTTCTTCATTTCCTCCTCTCTCCCCTTTTCTCCCGTATCCCCTTATTCTCCTTTTTCTTTTTCATCCCCCAATTCTTCCTTTCTCCATGTCTCTTGTCCCTCCTCTCTCCACTTCCACCTCTCTCCTCACCTCTTTGTCTCTCACTTCTGTTTCTAACCAGATTTTGAGAGAAGTTTGTAATTGAGATATTCATTACCAAATAACAAACTGGGCAATTAGAATGTTTCTAAGGTGCTAAGCCTTCCTCTCTGAGTTTCTCTGGGATGAGGCCGGAGGAATATGAGATAAAGCAGCAGCTCCAGACTAGCCACACGTGCTGCCTGACCACTGTTTTGGAGAGCTTGGAAACCTCAGGGAGGGCTCTGTTTCTCTTGCCTTTTCAGGTTTCTTATATCAGCAATCTGTAATTTGAATGACATGCATTGATTACTATGGAAACATACACCAGCACATATTATAGAAATAAAGAATTCTGGTGGCAATTTATTAATGTTAGATTGCTTTTACAGTGCAGAAGGAGAAAAAGACTAATTTGCACACACATTCTTCTGGAATAAAAGAGTCTTTACCATCATGAAGCCATTTCAGCTGTCTCATCCCTAATTACCATTTGGTATCTCTCTCTCTCCCTTTTTCCTTCCCTAGTGTTCTCTTTGTTTTTAATTGGTGATTCCAGCCATCTGGATCCACTAGCTTATGAAGGCATGAGAGAAATAGAACATAAAAGAAAACAAACTTCACCCATTTCAATCAAGTCCACATCTGAAAGCTCCCATATTCCACAGCATTTCCTTTGCTATAGGAAATATGGTGTCAGAATAAGCCAAACTGAAAGGATGTCTATGAATGCAGAGAGAAATGCTAATGCCCCATCAGTGCTAAGGCCTGGGCTCCAAACCACTTTAAGGAGAAGCTGCCCAGCAAGTCGGTTTGCCACATGGTGGAGGAAAGGGCCCAGGGGGTTTTATTATGAGAAGTCTGGGCCTCCCAATCAGACCCATCTGGGTTTGAACCCTGGCTCAGCCATTTTGAACTCTAATTTGGGACAGGATTTTTTCTTTGCTATATTTCAGTTTTATGTCTGGAAAGATCGGGGTCAGGGGGGGAAATAAAGCTGTTATTACTAAATAAAATGGAATAAAATGTTAAAAGACTCAAATGATGTTTTAAAATGTTGGTTTAAAAGTTATAGTGTCATATGTGATAGCTTTTTGGGCCACGGATGTATAGGAGGGAGTATGGCAGAGCTGGGATTCACATTCAGGCAACCCTTAACCACTCTATTGTGCTGCCTCTCTACAGCTTTTCCCTTACACTCCGAGGCCAGGGCAACCATGGTAAGGTAGAATTCCAGTTACATAGCTTGTTTACTCCAAAAACTTTTAAAGATAATCTATTTTAATTCACATGAAATTTAAACATATTTACTTTGGCTTGAAGGTCTTCCTCAGTATGGCTTAGATCCACATTATCAGCCTTAGATTCCCATCCCGTGCATGGACCCAATTCTCCCACCAACTGCCCCTCTACTAGTTCTTACCTCTGTGTCTTTGTATGAGTGCTGTCCTACCATCTCCATTTAGAATTCCCCATCTTCTTGGTCATGAAGCCCTTCCTCATACGCCCAATTCTTCATTTGACCTCACAGAGCACCTTTATATAATTTATTGGTGCTTGTTAGCCTTTTAATGTATTTCACAGAGTCATAGTTATGTAATTTTAGACCTGAGATGGACTTTAACAATAGTTCTTATGCCCTTTAAAAATAATTTATTGATATAAAATTAAGCATTTTAAGTGAACAATTCAATGTCATTTAGTACATTCACAATGTTTTGCATCCACCACTTATATCTAGTTAATTCCAAAATAGCCCCATCACTCTAAATCCTATACCTGTTAAGTAGTTTATCCCTGTTCTTCCGTCCCGCAGCTCATGGAAACCACCAATCTGCAGTTAATCTCTATGGATTTATTAATTCTGAGTATTTCACGTTAATGCAGTTGTATAACATGTGGCCTTTTCTTTTACTTAGCATAATGTTTTGGAGGTTCATTCACATTGTAGTATATATATCACTACTTTCTTTTTATGGATAAATATTTCATTGTAGGCAAATACCACATTTTGTTTATCCATCTATCCACTGATGGACACTGAAACTGCTTCTGATTTTTGACTATCGTGAATAGTGCTTTTTTGGGATAGGTGTTTGGAGCTGCCTACTCTTTCATTTTACTGATGTCCAACCTCATTCCTTTCTTCTGTTATTATAAGCCAGATGTTGAACAGATACAAATGGAGCTTCATAAATACAAACAGAAATGGAACTTCTCTAGTTGAAGTCTGGTGTGTGTCCCTTGTTCCTCAAATAGACCATGGAGGCCTTCCGGGAAGTTCAGAGCCCACTGTGGAGCCCAGTATGAAGGCCTTTGAGTTAGTCCATCTGCTCTGTGTTATAGGTGAAACTGAAGCCCAGACTTTGCACTAAAACCAACCAGCTAGTCAGTGAGATAGTATACACTCATTCAAATACATTTACATAATAAGAACATGATGTAGCAGGAATCAGCCAAACTGGGATTAAATGATAAGTTTTCAGGATATATAATTTATAATACACATTTTGCATCTCTGTTCAAGAAGAGTACAGAAGCAAAACCTGAACTCTTAAACTAATTCTCACAAATAGAACATTTTATCATGAGAGATTGATATATCTGATTCTGTGGAAGTGAGTAAATGTGCAATACCTTTGCTGCACATTATAATCACTAGGATGTACTTTAAAAAGGTCTGATATCTGGTGCCATCCCAGCCCAATAAAGCAGATTTTCTGGGGGTGAGGACCAGGTATTAGATTTTTAAAAGTTCTCCCCAGGTTATGCTAATGTGCAGGCAGGGTTGAGAAGCTCTGGCTTTGGCTGTTGCCTCAAGCGCATTGTTCTTTCTGTACATTCAGTTTATGCTTCCTACTAGGCCTCATTTACATGCCAGGCAATCTTTCCAGGCCATTCCAGTTCACGGTTCTTTGAAGAACTGGAGCACAAATTTCACACATTCTGCTCTTAATCATGCCCCTACAAGCAAGCATTGTTTCTTGGCTCTTGCATGGGTTGGCATTATGTCCCCAATTGGAATACAAGGTCCTGAGGATCAGAAATAGAATCTGCTTGTTTGTGCTCTTGCTCACACTGTTTCCTTCTCCCTCCCTCTCTTCCTTCATCCCTCTAGTTTTTCTGCTATTGACTTAGGGTTGAAGCAATGTATTTATGGGACTCTGAAGACTGAATATGATACAAATTGATTGTGAACATTCTTTGGAAAGCATTACATGTTATATACATACAAAAGACCATGTTTCTATTGTAACCAGGAAGAAAAACAGTGTCTTTATTTTTTGCTTTCCTTTCTAGTTTAATTCAAATTTGCTTCCATAGAAAAAGGACATATTATTGTTAGGGGATTTACATATTTAATATCCACAGTAGTTTTCAGGGATTATCTTCATTTTACAGCTGAAAAATTATAAAACTTTAAGACCCTACTTATAAGTGATATCATTTGAACCCAGACTTGTTCCACTCTAAACTCCATACCATTTTATCACACCCATCACACCCACATCTTCCTTCAGTACTGAGACTTGGAGCACATATCAGTTATGATTGGGTAGGATTTCTTATTCCAGACTGTATAAAATTGACATGGTATAAAATAGTAAATTCTCGTGGAATAGTCTGAAAGGATTTCCTATGAACTATGTGCTTGGTATTAAAAGATGGAGTGGTTCTTTATGGAAAATTATCTTCTCAAAACAGGTTTAACCATCCCTATATAAATTGGTCCTGGGGGCTTTTCTTCCACTCTTTCTTTGCTACTTGTTGCATCAGGTACTGAATGCAGGATCCTCATAGGCAGTGGTTCTCAACCTCCCTAATGCAGCGACCCTTTAATATAGTTCCTCATGTTATGGTGACCTCCAACCATAAAATTATTTTCGTTGCTACTTCATAACTGTAATTTTGCTACTGTTATGAATTGTAATGTAAATATCTGATATGCAGGATGTATTTTCATTGTTACAAATTGAACATAATTAAAGCATAGTGATTAATCACAAAAACAATATATAATTATGTGTTTTCCGATGGTCTTAGGCGACCCCTGTGAAAGGGTCATTCGACCCCCAAAGGAGTCGCAACCTACAGGTTGAGAACCGCTGCTCAGAGGGAATAAGCAAAGCATTTAAAGAGACAAGATAACTCTTGTCTTATTCTGACAGTTCCTGTTTGCTTTATGTGTAGAAATTCTGGCCAGCCTTTAAACAGCAAGCGTGATAGATAGCCATGTACAGACTTGAGAGACTCCAGGATGGCCTTCTTATAAAAAATTCTAGAGGCCTGGTACATGAAATTTGTGCACTGGGTGGGGGAGGGGTGTCCCTCAGTCCAACCTGCACCCTCTCCAATCTGGGGCCCCTTGCGGGATGCCCGACTGCCGGTTTAGACATCCTTCCTCACAATCTGGGTTAACCATATTCTTAAACCGGCAGTCAGACATCCCTCTCACAATCTGAGACCACTGGCTCCTAACCGATTGCCTGCCTGCCTACTTGATCAGCCCCTAACCGCTTCTGCCTGCCAGCCTGATCAGCCCCTAACCGCTCCCCTGCCAGCTCGATCAGCCCCTAACCACTCCCCTGCTGGCTTGGTCCCGCCTGAACTGCCCTCCCCTGCAGGCCCGGTCACCCCCAACTGTCCTCCCATGCTGACCTGATCACCCACAACTGCCCTCCCTGCCAGCCATCTTGTGGTGGCCAACTTTGATTACATGAGGGTGGCCATTTTGTGCGAGGGTGTGATAGTCAATTTGCATATCACCGCCTGATTATATATGATTCCTCCAAAAACTTTGGAATTGCATAGCTCTAGGAAGGTTTTGAGAAGTCCAAAGAGTGCCTAATATAAATAAAATGGCTTTGGAAGGGTTGGCAACTCAATTTGATCTTGATGGGACCCAGAATAGGGGCAAGAAGAGCAGAAAGCAAAGTCCTCTGCATTAAAGAGTGGATGCAGAAAGTGACTGGGACAGAGGAACCAGTCCTCCATCCCACCCCAATAAACGTTGACATTGCATCCTCCATGTCAATGTCTGGGCCTCCCGAAGTAAACACCTCACCCCTGACCAGACATACCTGAAGGAGCCACACTTGAACAATCATTGCTCCCTCTGAGGCCAGACTCAGTCATTCTTAGCTCCAGACTTTTGAAACAACCTTACCAGCAGGGAAATGAATGGAGTCTCTGGCAAGCACCTGAAGGCCAGCTCCTGTCTTTCAGGCTTGGATTTCAGGAAACAGCTTGGGAGGATGCTCTCCAGGCCCTGCAACTCCCGGGACTTGTTTTGTGATCCATGGGAGAGTGGAGGCTAAGAGGGATTAAAACTGCCTGAAACCTTGTAGCCTGAGGGGGATTTAGGGGTCGGAGAGGAGGGGGTAGATCAGCTCAGCTGCATCACCTTCCCAGATAATCCATCACTGCCACTATAGCTGCAGGAAAGCAGTCCGGTAAACTGTCTGCCGGGAAGGAGGAATAACCCGCTGCTGGCTTTTATTTTCAGTTGAATTATAACACTTACCTTCTCATCTGGCCTTTCATCAAGAGGCTTAAGTGTTTTTCTTTCTGTGGGCCTTACAGGCCACATTTCCCCATTCATTATCAGCATAGAGGCCTGCCATGCTGAACCCATGTGCAGCCCTCCAGCCCCAATTCCCCTTCCCCCAGGGGCTCCTTAGCAGCAACAATTTTCTAATTCAGAACAGGCTCTCCTCTGAGCAATTGATCTTACAAGTACATTACAACTGGCTTTAACAGGAGTTACCAAAGGCAGGGATTTCAAAAACAAGATGTGAATTCCCCAAAAGATGGGGCACCATAAATATCTCCAACGTCTTTGAGTTTACCAAGTATTGGACTGTGCTTTTTGAAAATTTTCTGTGTATCTAGAGTTGAAGGGAATAGTGGGGCTATGAGTTTGGGGTCATTTGAAGACTATCATTAATAGACATGTTACCTTTAGGAGAGACTTGATTGTTTAGGGCCAATCTGGTAAGAGCTCTGAAGTCAGAATGTCTGTGTTCTAATCCTGGCCTGGCTAACCATGAGCAAGTAATTTAATCTCTCTGAGCCTCAGTTTCCTCATATGTAAAGTGGAGTAATAATACCCACTTCCTAAGATTGCTGTAAGAGTTAAATGTCGGGGGTGGGGGGGGGTGGGATCCAATTGGGGGAAAAGGAGACATATGTAAAACTATAGGTAATAAAATTTTTTTTTAAAAGTTAAATGTCATAATCCACATAAAAACACTTAGCACAGAGTTCAAACAGAATGTACGCAGTAAATGTTAGGCATCCTTGTATATTCCATTATTCATTTAATCATGAAATGGTTACCAATCATCTATATACTTGTTGGTTGTACATCCAAAATATGTGTCAAATCAAACCACTCTTCCCCATCTCCACTGTTAGTACTTTTTAGCAAAACTTGGTCATCTTCCATCTAAACTTTTCTAGTAGATACTTAACCTTCTTGTTCCTCTCAAATTCATTCTTTCCACGGCAAGAAATCTTTTTAAAAAGGTAAAGTCAATCATGCCACTTTGATGCTTAAAACTTTTCAGTGGAGCCGAAAATGGTTTGGCTCAGTGGATAGAGCATTGGCCTGCGGACTGAAAGGTCCCAGGTTCGATTCCGGTCAAGGGCATGTACCTTGGTTGCGGGCACATCCCCAGTGGGAGATGTGCAGGAGGCAGCTGATGGATGTTTCTCTCTCATCGATGTTTCTAACTATCTCTCTCTCTTCCTCTCTGTAAAAAATCAGTAAAATATATTTAAAAAACAAAACAAAAAAACCCAAAAACTTTTCAGTGGATTCCCATTGCTCTCTGATTAAAATTAGAGCTCCTTCCCATGTCGTAACAGGCTTGCGCCAGATTTTGCTCCTGCATACTTCTCAATGTCAAGTTACTGTACCTGTTTTTCTTCCTACCTCTTTCTCCAACTCATTTTTCTCTCCTTCCTGTCCCCTCCCCCCACCCCTCCCAAACTTAAATGATTAACTTCTAGCCTATATCAGAGATTGGCTAGTGCATCAGCAAACCATTCCTGAACTTACAGTTAGACTGAAATCCTAAGATGTTGTTTCTCATCATCCCTTGCACTTTGGTGCGGTCATTGACTGAGTCCTGCCTGTGAAGTAGGAATAGAGGTGACGTATTACTTATAAGCTTGGACCATAAAGGACCCTCAGATATAAGCCATTCTTTCTTCCTTCATCTGTCAGCTTGATGTTGATGAAAATCCCAGCCATCAATTAAACTTTTAAGTAAATGGGAAACAAAAGGTTTACTCTCAAACCACTGAGATTTTAGAGCTTAATTATCTTAACAACTGGCATTACCTTAACTGAAATACCCTCTTTCTGTTTCTCAGACTCTTCAGTTTTCAGTTATTACACTTGCTATTCCCTCTTCCTGGGAATTTATTTCTCAGGTGTAATTCTAGCTCTTACTATGGCCGAGTCATGTCATCTTTACATCTCAGCTCAGATACTACTGACTTAGGGTTTCTGTAATCTCACCTAAAATGTCTGTCCTCTTATCACCATGCTAGTTCCTTCAGAGCATTTATCCCAAATTAAATTTCCCTTTTTAGGGTCTGTCTTATTCACCAGAATGTAAGAAACAGGTTTAAATCATCTGTCTTGTTCAGTGTAGAATCCTCAGGGCCTGGTATATTACCAGGAAATAAATAAATGAATTTAATGAACAAGTGAAAAAAAATGTTTAATAGACACTGAGTGCAGTATCTTGGGACTGAAGGAATTTTTGAGCTATTTTGTGGTAAGAAAAAGAAGTTTTCTTTTAGGGTTCTCCAGAGAAATGGAACCAATAGGTGATATTTATATATTTACATATCAATATGCTTATAGATACAATATATAAATAGATGTGTAAAATATATAGAAAATACCCTTTATACGATTTATAGAACCAATAGGAGATATCTATACTAATAAAAGGGTAATATTCAAATTAATCATCACTCCATGACAAAGATGGCGGCGCCGGCCAGATCCACGGAGCCGGCCCCAGTGGGCAGCATGCTTGGCTTCCTTCGGGCAGGACGCTTGGCTTCCTTCGTCGCCTCTGAGCAGTGGCCACGCAGCTGGAGTGGGTGGTAGATGGCTCCGGCCTGGAGCAAAGGCCCGGGTCCCGAGTGCTGGAGGGAAGCCGGTGCTGGCAACCAGGGGAAGGAAGGCCTATTCTTGCACGAATCTTCATGCATTGGGCCTCTAGTATAACATATAATCCTATCTAATAAAAGAGAAACATGGTAATTGGCGTACGACCGCTACCCTTCCCATTGGCTAATCAGGGCGATATGTAAATTAACTGCCAACTAAGATGGCGGCCGGCAGCCAGGCAGCTGAAGCGAACTGGAGGCTTGTTTGCTCCAGTGAAGGAGGAAGCCAAGGTTCCCCACCTGCTGCTGCTGGGCTCTGAGCTTGCACTCTAAGAAACAATGTTGCAATTATAGAAGCTAAACAAACCCCAGAAACCTGCTTTCAGCCATCAGAGCTGGAGCTGCAACAGTGTTTCAATTATAGAAGCTAAACAAAACCCAGAAACCTGCTTTCAGCAGCAGAGGTCTCAGAGCTGGAGCCAAGCCTCAGAGCTAAAGCCGGCTCTCAGTTCCAGTGACAGCCATAGAAAGTAAATAAATTCCAGAATAGATAAAAAAAAAG
>NW_006290034.1:11379977-11403654 GCF_000327345.1 Myotis davidii
CTTATTGCCATCTGAGGCCCAATCCCCCAGGGAGCAGGCCTAAGCCAGCAGGTTGTCATCCCCTGAGGGGTCCCAGACTGCGAGAGGGCACAGGCGGGGCTGAGGGACCCCCCTCCCACACCCAGTGCACAAATTTTTGTGCACCGGGCCTCTAGTAAATATATATGAAAGAAGATTTATTATGAAGAATTGGCTTAAGCAGTTATACAGTCTGATAAGTCATACCATCTGCTACATACAAGCCAAAGACCCAGAAAAGCCAGTGTTGTAATTCCAGTCCAAGGGTAGTAGAAGAAAATGTCCTAGCTCAATAGACAGGCAAGATGACAGATCTTCCCTTTCTCTGTGTTCTGTTCTGGTCAAGCCCTCAATGGGTTGCATGACACCTCCCCATATTGAGGAGGGCAGTCTACTTCACTGAGTCTACTGATTAATAATTTCATTTGGAAACACCCTCACAGACACTAAGAAATAATGTTTAATGTGGATATCCACTGGACCAGGCAAGTTGGTACATAAAATTAACCATTCCAAGTTCATAAAAAGTACATATATATTTTGAAGAATTTATAAGAAAAATGAAATAAAATGAGATGGTGTATATTTAAAAGAAGAGTTGAAAGAGAAAACCTCTCAAGAATCTATGAAGTTATTTTAATTGTGTAGATGAGGATATAGATAGGCTGAGAGAGTTTTCCTTACTTTGATAAAAATCATACACCTTGTCAATGGTTGAGTTAGGACTGCAAACCACTCTTTTACTCCAAACCCTATGTTCCTCGCACCAACATAGAACTTTATTTTCTATTAAAATCCTGCCCATAACTCAATATCCAGTTTAAATATCACTTTTCCCTATAATATTTTCTCTGGTGTATATAATAGGAACCTCCATTAATGAAGTACTGAGCAATAAATGTACTGCTGCCTTGTGTGTTAATTATACATTTCTCCCCTCACTAGATTTGTCCTTCATTTATTCTCTATTTCTTTTGTCCATTTAGTCATTTAACACATACCATTTAGAACCATTTAGAGCCAATATCTGCTAGGTGCTGTGGCTAAAAATGTAAATAAGGAATGATCCTTGACTTTGAAAAAATTAAAAACTAACGATAGTGATAAGCAAGTCTCTTGGGTCATGGAGAAGTTATGGGTTAAGATAGTGCAGCTCAGTTCTCGAATTAAATTATGCTTATCAGCTTGAAATCCCATTTCTAGACTTATTTTACACGAAAGAGAAATTCCTACATTATTTAAGCCACTTTATCTGTTTGACTAATAGCTAAGCATTATTTCTAATTGATAGCTGGGCCTAATGTAAAATAGTTGAACAGTCAGAAAAGCATATTCCTTTCATCATAATTTTTTAAATCAACAAGTGTATGTAAATTAAATGATTATGGAGCCACACAGGGGAAATGATTACATATATGTTTCTTTGTTTTTTTGTTTTTTAAATATATTTTATTGATTTTTTGCAGAGAGGAAGGGAGAGAGATAGAGAGTTAGAAACATCGATGAGAGAGAAGCATCGATCAACTGTCTCCTGCACATCTCCCACTGGGGATGTGCCCGCAACCCAGGTACATGCCCTTGACCGGAATCGAACCTGGGACCTTTCAGTCCACAGGCCGACGCTCCATCCACTGAACCAAACCGGTTTCGGCTACATATATGTTTCAACTCAACTGAATTATATAAATTAAATAGCTACTGTTCATATTAAGAATATAGAGTTTCTATGTATTATTTTTTAATTTTCTGTTCTAATGGTGTGGGAAATAGCGTGGGGGATTTTCACACACAGCATATCCCTTTCATTTGGGACACACTAGATGGCCAGCAGAGTTGAAATTGATAATGACTGGGTACCCACTCTCTAAAGTCATCACATAAATGAGAGACACTCTCTGCTCTGGGAAACAAGCAGGTTTCTTGCTAGTTCATTTGTACCTTAATTAAAAATTGGCATTGATTAGGGGAAAAGGCAGAATTTTGGGTGTCTCATTGTTGAATAGATCCACCTTTAAAAAGGTGAAGAGGACTTACATGATCTGGAGAATGTAAGGGGTTGAGAGACTGCAATGCAATTTTCCATTTCAATTAGGATTTAAGTTAGAGGAGCTGGGTAAGAGAACTTGTGCTGGTGCTTAGAAAAGTTGTACATCAATGTTTTGTGGAAGTTTTTGGTCTTGTCTGTTTCTAAGTTAACTGAACAACAAATTCTCTCTATGCCCTCTTAATTTCTAGGCCTTTGTTTATCTTAAGGTATTTGGGGTATGAATAGGAAAGCTGAACACATATATTTATGTTTAATTTATAATTAACTTTTCAAATACATTATCTTTTAAGACCTATTGGAGTTTTATTTCCTTAAGTGCAGGGAGTTCCTTTTTGTCTGAAATAACATCCCCTGACATTCCACGTTGGCCTTGTATCTATAGCATATTTGAACACAGTTATTTTGAAATTGGGTATTGGAATTGGACCCTGTTTGGAATTTGATCCTCAGAAATAGATTTAGGCTGCTAGATTCAGTAGGTATTTGGCATTTTTTTCAAGAAAAATATTTTTGACTCCCTAGTTTGCTTTTAGAGGAATCTTCAAATGAGAGAACCAGTAACAAAGTTAAATAACTAATTTGGAAAGATGGCAGTTTCAACGTCTTTGGGCTAACGATGTTGAATTCAGAACCCTTGAAATTTATATGTATGAACCACATAACTTTATAGAATATTAGTTTACATAGAGTTTCTATGACACAAAAACCTATAAAACTTCAATATAATTTTAAAATAGATAATGCTGTTTAAACTCCAATTTGAAATACTCTTTTGTTTTGTGAAATTCAAAAGCGACTCTCTTTGAGCTTGAAAAGATCTTTTTTACTTAGGGGTGGGGGTGTTACAATCAGAAGAAACCCAGCTTGAGGTGTCACTTGGGAGGTGTTTCTGTGCTGGGACTCCCCTTTTGCCTGGGCGTCACCCTTTCTTATAAATATAGAAAGAGCATGGGTTGGAGAATGCCTGGTGAGGCAGAGGCAAATATTTTCTCCCTCAATCATGAATTAGAACAGCTCTTCCAGGATGGGAAGAGGAAAATGAAAGCACATCCTCAGGTAGTGAACGCATCGATCTCTCTTAAAATCCATTTGATTGCAACGAACTGAATGACTGGCACTGAGAAGCGGAGGGGGTAATAGTTTCCATGTTTGATATGTAGTAGTTGTGAAGTATCGTCCTCCTAAGTTTGGACACAGGAACTTTTCTTGTGGGAGATTGTATTTTCCAATTGTTATATGTATTCCATTCCACATGGTTTTCCTATAATGTTTCATTGACCTTCTTCCATTGAGATGCAAGGCCTGTGTTCCCTCCCCTTTAACCAGACTGGACATTTGTAACTGATTTGATCAACAGAATGTGACAGAAGTGATGTTGCATGACTTCTGACACCAAGTCACAACTTTCTCTTTCTTTGAATGCTTAACTTTCAAACAAGTCAGTGTGCCACAAGGAAGCCCAGACTCACACAAAATGACCACATGGATAGGCCCAATTGGAAATAAACTGAGACTGGGCTAATAGCCAGGATCAATTACCAGACTTGTGAGTGAGTGATCTGTGAAATGCTTCAAGCCTCTACCCTAAGGTCCTGTCCAGCTGATACCAAGTGGAGCAAAGATTAACTGTCCCCACTGAGCCCTGCCCAAATTTCAGAGTTTAGAGCCAGATAAATGAAGTTATTACTCTAAGCTAATATTTTTGGCATGGTTTGTTACATAGCACTAAATAGCAGGAACTAGATTGTTACACATTAATCTACAGCAAGCATGTCATACTTGCTGCGGGCAGTGAGTTTGACATGCTTGAGCCATTCTACAGAGTTCTTGTAGAGACCTTTGTAGTCTTGCAAGGCTGCCACCATGCAGGGACCCTTGCCATCTCTCAAGTGTTTCTACAAGCTGCTCTTCTTATTATAGGTCTTAAATTCAAACTCAAGAAAACTTAATACTACTATAATACATTTTTAGTACTCAAGTTAATCTGTGTGCATGTATGTGTTTGAGTGAATGTGACAGTCTTATTTATTCTTATGATGATAAAAGCCAGGGCTTAAACAAATGTAGTTATATTTGGTGTAACTTATAAAAGGGCTTCTTTGAGATGGGTTACCAGGTACAGTGAGTGAAAATAAAGAACCCTTTGGTAATTGTGTTTACGCTTCCTGTAGCTACTTGCAAGCTGTTAGAGAACCTGATCTAATATCTCAATCATAAGACTAATTTACTTTTTGCAGCAAAACAGCCTGGCTAGTTTTTGCTTAAAGGAAAGTCTACAAAATTAAAAAAAAAAAAACAACCCACAAAAAATCCTACTAACTCCAGCTTTACCAGATGATTTAACATAGTGAAAAAATTTTACTCCTAAAGTAATAAAATCTACAGGCTACCAACAGAAATCCAGCTACTAAAACTAAGCCTATAAAGAAAAACAGAAAAATAAAACTTAAAAACGAATTAACATGTGGAGTGTGAGATTGTTTGAGGGAAAGTGCCTGAGAGAGGGTAAGAGACATTGTAGCACAGTGGCTTGGTTATGGCATAAAGTCATTGAATGATCATCTGATTTGAAGAAGAGCCATGATGATGGTGAGGATGATGTCCCGATAATTTTTTAAGTCATGTATTATCCTGCAATTATTTCTATTAAGCTTTAACGTACACTTAGAGCTTTCTAGATCTATTCCTTTAAGACAGTGATTATCAACCTGTGATGGCTGAGGATGAACAGGTCCAGGAGCCCAGTTCTGACAGCCAGGGCTTCATGGGTGGATCAGAGGAGGCATCTGTGAGGTCAAAGCTGCCACCATGCAGGGACCCTTTCTTTGATATTAGGTCCCCAGGGCCTTTTCCTGCGGGCCCCGCTCTGGGTGTCTCACTATTCTACCCAGTTTGAGCATGATGGGGTGCCCTGGAGAGAGACCACTGCGATTTAAGAGGCTGAGAAATACTGGGTGAGGCCTGGTCTGAGAACTCCAGCGTCCAGGGAGGGCTGTCTGTGGTTGACTCTGGTCATTCTCTGGAACCCTCTTTGGTTTGATGAATTTGACTAAGGCTTTGACTCCAGTCCAGTGGTTTTTCTTCTTTGGAGCAGGATCACAGAACTTACACTGACCCTAGATTTTTTCTTCCAGTTTTTCCTTATGTTTCTATAAGGCATTGAATTTGTCTATGTACTGCTCCTGCTCCTCGTGGTACTGATCCTTGCTCTCCGTGTTCTGCTCTAGAAACCTCTGGTTCTGCTCATTCAACGTCTGGATCGAGAAGTGATGATTTTCTTCCTCCAAGTTCCCGGGAGATCAGCTCGCAGTGGTTGTCCAGCTTGATCAATGAGATGTCCATGATCTGGTGCCCCTCCTTCAACTCATCTGCCAGCAGTTCACCTCCATCTGCATGTCATTTAGCGAGGTTTTCAGCTCATTGGTGTGGGCGTACAGCTCCTTGTACTCCCTCCTCAGATACTGGTGCAGGAAATTGACCCTGTCTAGCTCTCCCACAGCCTCTGGTTCTCATCAGTGGTGATGGTGTTCATCCTCTGCTCCTGCGCAGAGCCTCCTGCTTACTGTTCAAGACTTCTCCAGCTCCTCCAGCTCTGCCTTATGTTTCAGCATGCCCTCGTGCCTCTCCCCGAGTGCCTTGTGCTCCAACTCCAGGATCCAATGAAATATCTTCAGGGAGCTGTGCTGGCTCCATATGCCTCAGACTGGTGTTTGTGGAGCATGCCCAGGTGCTCGTGATCCTGCAGCAGGGCCTCATAGGCTGCCATCAGCTGCTTCTGCTGCTGCTGCAGGTTCTCATGCTGCCTGTCCTTGGCCACCTGCTGGTTCTGGAGTAATGTATACTGTGTGGTGAGCAAGGTGCTCTGGCAGCTCAGTAGAATTTTCCACCTGCAGCTTGGCCTTCTGGGTCTGCAGCATGGTGGTATGCTCCTGCAGGAAAGCACTCTGCTTCTGCAGTGTCAGGATCTGACTGCTGAAGGCCATGTTCTGTGTCTCCAAGTGCTGCAGCTGATCCTTGAGCTGCATTGTTCCGTTCCAGCTTGCTGGCCAGGTCCTTCACTTGAAGCATCTCTATGGTGGCTTTCTTATGGCTCAGCCCCCAGCTCTCCTCTTGGTGACCAGCAACCAACTTCCCACTGGGTGTTTCAAAGAGTGCTACAGGTGCTTCCCCTCTTCCTGGTTCTGCCTGAGGAGCTCACACTTCTTCAGCACCTGAAGTGCCTTCTGTAGCTGTTAGTTCAGGCTGGCTTTCTCTCATACCCGTGCTTCTAAGAACACAATCTTTTCTTCTTTCATGGCTAGTGTCATTTTTAATATTTCATTCCTGCCCCCCAAAATCTCGTATTTTGGGTTGCTGTTGCTGTTATCCTGCAGCAGCAGCTCCTTGTGGAGGTTGACCATTTCTAGCTCCTGGCTCAGTTTGTCCAGCTCACTGGTCAGCTGCTGATTCTTCAGTTTCCCCAGCACCAGTTCCTCTTTCAGGGTCACCAGCATCCTCTTGTGCATGGTGACTTGCTTGGTAAGGTCTCTGTTGTCCTTCTCCAACTCCTTCATCTTGGTGGCTGTGTCTGCAGTGTGCCAGCTCCTTGTCCAGAGCGCAGCTCTTCTCAGCTATGGACAGCTTGGTGATGTCATCCAAAACCATGCCCTTGAGCTACACCTGCTGCCACAGCCTATTCACCTCCTTCTCCAGCAGCAGCTTGTCTTTTACCACCTGGGCCACCTCCTGCTCCAGGGCCATCTTCGTCTTCTCTAACTTCTCCCACTGCTTCCTTGGTAGCCACTAGACTTCCACATCCTACTGCAGGGCCTGGTTTTCTGCCTCCAGCTCCCTGAGCTCGCTCTCCAGGTTCTGCTACAGCCACAGGTTTTTGGCACTCATGCTCTGGTAGCTGAGCTCCAGGTGCTCCTACTTCTTGCACAGGGCGTTCAGCAGCTCCTCCTCCTCCTGCTCAAGCTCCTGGTTCTCCTCCTCGATCTGCTCATCTTGGCACCCATAAAGTGCATGGTCACTCCCAATCCTATGCAACTCCAGGTTCTCCTCATCCAGCTGCAGGTTCTCCCACTCCAGACCCTAGAGCTGTACTGACAGATTCTGCAGGGCCTCTGGAAACTTACGCAGCCTCCGGTACTCCAGCATCAGGCTCTGACTCTCACACTCCAGGGTATCGACCTTCTCGGTGGCCATTGTCAGGGAGGTGACCGCCTTGGCCAGCTTCTTCTCCTTCTGCAGCGGTGCATCTCCTTCTCCAGCTCCTCCACCTGCTTCACCTTCTCCAAGTCCCTGTGCAGCTGCTGCTTCTCGAACTCCAGCTTGCTGAATTTGCTGCTGGTCTCTGTCACCGTCTGGTGAATGACTTTGTTTTCATTCTAGATGTCCTTTAAGTGGACCTTAGTGCTGTCCTGTGACCTCTCCACAACAACCACATCACTTGGCTGAGATGATGCTTTTTTTTTTTTTTGCTCAAGATCCTTGATCTGCCTAGCTTTATCAGCCTTCACCGTCTCTGTGTCTTTGATCACTTCTACACCGAAGGTCTCCAAATCCCGGTTGCTCTTGATTTTCTCTTTCTAGCTGGATCTGCAACTTTTTAATCTTGCTGAGCTTCTGGTTCTTCTCCAGCTCACCGCTTATGAGGCTACTCTCCTCCAGCGCCAGGGACGCATCCCACAGCTCCTGGATCGTGCTCTGTAGGCTCTCGTTCTCCTCCTCCAAATTCAGGATGTGGCTGGTGGTGCATTCTTTCAACTGAAACACAACTTCCTGGAAGCATCTGACAGGTCTGCATTCTTGGATAGATGCTTCAGCTCCCAACCCAGGTGTGTGGACTCGTTCATGCTCTGCTTCTGTGCAGTCTCGAGGGTAATGTTCTCTTTCAGCAGCTCCTCAGTGCATTTCTTGTCTACATCTCGATCCAATTCCAGGTCTTGAAACTTAGATTTCAGCTGCAGGTTCTCTTTCTCCAGCTCATAAAGTTTTATCAACCTGGGTCCAAGCAGCAGTCAACTATTGCGTCAGAATGGACTTGATTTCAGTTAAAGTGATATTATCTTCTCTCAGCTCCCCCATGCAGGCTTTATAGAAGTCCGTGTCTTTCAGCTTCTCCCTGAAGTGCATTAGCTCCATCTCCAGCCTCTCCACATGATTCGCCTTCTCCCTAGAGAGTCCAGCTCATCAAGGTAGGCACGAACAGACCAGGCACTAGCCGCCAGCTGGATGTTCTCCTGCTTGACTTTCTGCAGCTCCATCACCAACTGATCTACCTCGTGTGTAGTATCCATAAGCTGCTCTGTCTTTTCCTCCAGCTCCTGCCTGATGCAGCTCAGCCTGGCCTTGGTGTCTGCCAGCTCCATAGCCAGGTGCTGCTGATACTTGCTGGAGAGGCTGCTGGTAGGGCTGGGTGTGGACTCGGCACTGGAAGACTTGAGGGGGCTGAGAGGCCTCTATACTTAGAGGTACTTCCACTCCTGAGTCAGGTCGATGATCAGCTCCGTGCATTCATCTTGCACATCTCTGAGCCTCCTGAGGTGAAACACCATGTTCCATGGGAGGGCCTCTAGCACCTCCAGGGCCATGTCTGGAACCTCCATCCATTGCAGGGCAAATACATTCTCCTGATTATGGCTCACCTCCTGGTAATGGGCCATAATCCCAGCATGGGTCTCAATGACCATGAGGAAATTCCTCTTTCCTCTCACACTGGACAACATAACCCAGCAACAGCACCTTCATTTCCTCTATACTTTTTCCTGATGGTCTTTGCCAGTCAATAAAACATTGGGCAAGTTGATTATGATCAGCTGCTGGAGAACTTCCTGGTAGTAGGTCTTAATATTTCTCATCAAGTTGGTCAGGTTCTGAATACGAAGATGCACATTATTGTTGATGTGCTGATTTGTAGGACTGGGATCTGTTTGCAACATGATTGGTTAAAAAATAATGCCATCCACTAAATCCATGTACATAGTCAGGTTATCATGGTTGCCACTTAACATACGGGCCCAAAGTTTTCACCTAAGTCACTAGCAGGTTCTGCAGAAAGCTGTATGAGCTCTGAGATGGTAACATCCATCCTGAGGCTTCGCCTGTGTCTGCTTCACCAGTTGTTTCCATGCACTGAATTCCTTGTGCTGTATCGCAAAGAGGCTCTGGCAAGCAATTGCAGGCTTGGTGCTATGGTGTGCACCAGGAGACAAAGGCAGGGAACAGGCCCATGTTCCTGAGGTTGTACTTGTATTGTTCTACCTTTAAATGTACCACTATCATATATATTTATCTAGGAAGGTATATTTTGTTATACTTTACTATTTTTAATATTGTTTCTGTATTTAATAAAAGACTAGAGGCCTGGTGCATGGATTTGTGTACATTTGAAAGGAAATTAATTAGAAGAAATATTTTAATATCACTGTTCACCCTTTCTCTATAATGGAAGTGTCAACCAAATTCATGATCGACAATGACAGATCAAAACACACGCATGTGATTGGTGCCAGCAAGAGCTTTCTATGTATCATGCATGCACAAGTCATCATTTATTTTTTAACTAGAGGCCCAGTGCATGGATTTGTGCACATTGAAAGGAAATTAATTAGAAGGTGGCCTGTGGAGCAGGACTGGGCAAGATGGGCCAGACACACCCTGAAGCCAACCTCCCGCAGTCCCTCCCCAGCCAACCATACCTGGTGCGGTGTCAGGGCTTGAAGGGTGTCTGTGGAGTGAGTGGGATCCCTCTGGTAGGTGGGGTCCCTCAGCCTGGCCTGCGGGGATTGGGCTGAAACCGGAAGTCTGACATCCCCTGAGGGGTCCTGGAGTGTGAGAGGGCACTCTACAAAGTCGCTGTCACTTGGCAGCTCCTGCATTGAGTGTCTGCCCCATGGTGGTCATTGCGCATCATAGTTACTGGTTGGATCATCTGCCCCTTGGTGCTCATTGCGGGTCATAGGTACTGGTCGGACAGTTCCTTATGTTTATTTGTATGTGTGTGTGTGTGTGTGTGTGTATGTGTATACACACACACACACAGCCCATTGTGCCTGTGGGCGGCCCAAGGGAAGCCAGCCCAGGTCCTGGGTGCTTATGAGCAGCTGGAGAAAGGTAGCCAGCCCGGGTTCTTGGTGCCTGCTGGCAGCCAGAGGAGGGAAGCAGCTTGGGTCCCAGGTGCTGAAGGGAAGCCAGTGCCTGCAGCTGGGGGAAAGAAGGCCTACTCTTGCACAAATTTTCGTGCGTTGGGCCTCTGGCCTAGATATAAAAGGCTAAGCGACCCTCCACCTGTCCACCTCCACCTGTCCGGTAGGTAAGACATGTACTGACCACCAGAGGCAAGGATGTTCAACACAGGAGCTGCCAAGCTGCATGACTTGGCAGCAGTGGTTCCAGGGTGACGCACGCCAGAAGGAACTCGATTCTGGAGTGTGTCACCCAAGAACCAACCTCTGGCAATCTGGGATCCCTCGGGGTATGTCGGTGAGCTGGTTATGGCCCAATTCCCACAGGTCAGTACGAGGGACCCCATCTGCCAAAATGACCCCGCTCCCTCTGCAGACACCCTTTGAGCTGCAGTGCCACTGGCCAGGAAGGGACCACGGGGAGGTTGGCTCCAGGATGTATCCAGCCCATCTCAGTCCCACCCCACCAACCACCTTCTAATTAATTTCCTTTCAATGTGCATAAATCCATGCACCAAGGCACTAATCTATATATATAAAAGGCTAAGTGACCGACCATCCATCCAAACGACACATTACATGTACTGGCAATCTACATATGTAGAAAGAGGAAATATGCAAATTAGGTCAGGATGCTGTAATGGGTCACGACCAGACAGGAGGTTGCACTCACAGGTGGGGCCTGGAGCGGAGATGGAGGCAGGGGGTGTGGGGGGCCAGTGAGCCACCACAGCCCAGCTCCGGCCGGACCCCTGGAGCTGGAGCAGACACGGACAGGGGAGGAGACAGCGGCCTGCCACCTGTGGAAGCAGCGAGGCTCCCAGTGGTGCACTGTGGTTCCCGCTGTGTGTGTGTGTGTATGTATCTGTGTATATATCTATATACACACATAAGAGCTGTCTTCAACTAATCTAAGGCCTGTTGGACACACACCACACACACACACATACATACACACACACAGCCCATTGTGTGTACAGCGAATCTGAAAGTAACGATGAAGAGTTTTATTTTGGCACCTTGAATACTGTCTCTGACGTAGAAAGTGATAACGTTTGTAGTGATTCTAGTAGTGACGTAGTTCCAAAAAAGAATTAATAAATCTTGTTTATCCTTCATAATCTTGCATGTTATGTATCACTGCTCTTTCAATGGAAATTAATTCCGACCAGTACAACACCCATGCCCAAATTTAATATGACCACAAAGGGTTAATAGCATCTATTAACCACAAACAATAGCAACAAGGAAAATTTATCCAAAGGTCTTTATTATGTGTGACATATAAAACAACCTATAAATTTTGGTTTCTACTAATCCTTTCTGCTATGGTCTTTAATAAGGCTCCAATCCAGAATTCCCTTTTTTTTTTTTTTTACATTTGTTGAACATTATATAAGAGATTGCTTTAGGTTTTGAGGTTACAGAAATAAGTAAAGGAGGAGCACTGATCTTAAACATAGTAGGTGAGTAACATACCTAAACAGAGAGCTATACCCCATGTGGTAAGGACCTGTGCCAAGATGTAGAGGCAGCATGAAGGAGAGAGGATTAGCTTTAAATTTTCTTTACCCTTTTGTTTTTTCCTCTCTTCCCACTTAATCTTTTTCCTTCCTCTAGCCCTTCCTTTTCCTAGAGCCCAGAGTGACAGATGGGGAGTAGGAAAGTCTTCCAGTTCCTTTTTCTCCCCACCTCAAGCCCAGTGTATGGGAACATTATACAGGGAGCCATAAAAAAGTTCTTTCTTGTAGCACGTTTCAGGGTTTTTTCCAGTGACATCATGGGCCATCTGGATTTGAAGACAGCAGCTTCATCCAGAACACACACAAACTCCCCCCTGTCAGGCCCTACAGGCCTGCCCTCCAGGATCAGGAACGCTATAAACGTCCTGTAAAGCTGTCTTTTTAATAGCCTCCTCAGAAGCAATCTAAGGAAGATGGTCTTTTCCTCCTGCAGTCCCACATGTGGCAGATAAAGTGGATTCTCAGCATTGAGGCCTCAGAGGAGAAGGTGAGAAGTGAGGTTCTGAGGTTTCTATAAAAATATCATACTGCCTCCTGTTGGGAAGAAAGCCATTTTCCAACAGGAAACTTGAATTTAACCTCCTAAACATACTCAGTTTAGATTAAGTACACATTTAACAGTGATATGTTTTAGGAATTGTCCTGGTATTTCAGAAAAATAGTCACAAAAGCCACAGTACTGGAGCTTGGTCTTCACATTTGCCCAAATAGAGGAGAGAATTCAGAAGTGGAAAAGATGAGACTTGTTTTTGCTCTGTCCCTGAACAATCTCAAAAACTAGGCATTATTCAAATGCTTATGGGACTGATTCTCTTCTGTGAACGAGAAAAAAGAATCCTCCTTCTCGGGTGAGGTATGTCCCAATCCACAGAATTGGTTAGTTCTATATCCAAAATAATGTCTTACCCACATCTTCCATCTCCAAGGCCACTTTCCTGATCCAGCCCTTCTTATCTCCCACTTGAATATTGGACTTACTTCCTAATTAGTCTCCAGGTTTCTATTCTTCCTCCTTTCATTCAATTCATCCTTCACACAGAAGCCAGAGGGTCTTTAAAACTCCAAACTGCACTATATTATTTTCATACTTAAAACCCTATAATGGCTTCTTCAGTTTCACTTAACATAAAATTCAAATCTATAATAGTTTGCAAAGACCTGTGTGATCCTTGCCACCGGATGCAGCTTTAGCTCCTCCCACCCTCACCTACTCACCTTTCTATCCATATTTCTGTTCAAACCCCATGATTCTGCAGGCTTTGGGTTCTTATCACTAAAATCCCAGTGCATGAAATTTGTGCACTTGGGTGGGGTATGCAGGGGGGAGGAGGGGAGGTACCTCAGCCAGGATTGCGAGAGGGTGCAGGCCAGGCTGAGGGGACCCAACACATGATCAGGGCCGAGTAGGGAGGTTGGACATGGGAGGTTGGCCAGCCAGGGAGGCACCACAAAGGGCTCCAGGGCATTTCCGGCCTAGAGTTCACATTGCCTGTGCCCAAGGATGCTTTGAGATATGCACGGGTCTCACCCACACTTCATATCCTCTTTGCAGGGAAAGAATGGTGTCATCATAGCTATGTGTATTATTGCCCCAGACTTGGCGCTAGGAGGAATGGGGAGTTGCTAATCAATGGATTTGAAATTTCAGTTATGCAGGATGAATAAATTCTAGAGATCTGCTAAATAGCATTGTGCTCCCAGATGACACTATATTGTACAGTTAAACATTTGTTAAGAGGATAGATATGATATTAAGTGTTCTTATCACAATAAAAGAAAAATATCTCTAGCATACTGTCTCTTATGGATCCAAAGAAGATCAGAGTTAGGCACTAGAGATTAACTTTCGTTATTTTCACACTTATTTTGAGGAATTAAAAGGATTTGAACTTTATTACACAGGAAATCTAAAATATCAAGTAGGTACGTGATGAATTAATAGGTTCATCGGGACAATTTGATGGAAAACACCCTTTTGTGTGCTGAAATCCTAAAGCACTTCTGTAGAAGGTGCTTTGTAGTTTGAGGAGAATCACTTGAAACCAGTGAGGTACTTCATGAACACCTTACAGCTATAGAGTCATGTTGAGTTGTCTCAGTCTACAAAGGTAGCTGGTTGTATAATATCAGTTTTACTTTTGCATTTCTAATCCTTATTATACACTCCATGGTGTCTCTCTAGAGCCACTGCACCTTAGCACTGATCCTTATCTTAAAAATTGCTTCTGTTATAAATTTTCAACTCTGAATAGAATTACTAGCTGGACATTTGCAACAGAATGGATGGGCCTGGAGAGTATTATGCTAAGCAAAAGAAGCTAGTCAGGGAAAGATAAGTATCACATGATTTCACTCATGTGATGTGGACTCGAACAAAATAAACTGATGAACAAAATAGATTCAGAGACATAGAAGCATGGAACAGACTGTCGAACTTCGGAGGGAAGGCAGGAGAGGGTGGGTGTGTGGGAAGAGGTCAACCAAAGAACTTGTATGCATATATGCATGACCAATGGACACTGACAATAGGATGGTGAAAGCCTAGGTTGGGAGGCAGGGGTGGGCTAGAAGGGGATAATGGGGGGAAAGGAGGATGTGTAATACCTTAACTAATAATAGACAAACATGTAAATTGACCATCCCTCTGCTACACTTACCAGCCAATCAGGAAAGGATGAAAATTAACCCAACAAAGATGGCAGTTAATTTGCATACACAGGCGTGGAGCGAAGACTGAAGGCTCTGGCCGGAGCAGGCTGAAGAGGCTTCACTTCTCCGCTGCGGCCAGAGCGAAGGCCTGGGTCTCGGGTGCTGGAGGAAAACCGGTGCCAGCAGCCAGGGGAAGGAAGGCCTATTGCATGAATCTCTTCATGCAACGAGCCTCTAGTCTTCAACAATAAAGATTAAAATGGGGAAGAAAAAAAAGAATTACTAGCTGGAACACAGGTGTCCTATCACTTATTGTTAGTTCCATTTCTTGATATGGATAGTAGGAAGGCATTTCCCTGCATAACCAAGTAATGCCACTGGGGTCATTAGGGCAGAAGGAGGGTGCTTTTTCAGTACCTTAATAACTGCGTGACTGGGGAAAGTGAGCTGCCTATAATAGCTATCATTAGTTGCTTATCAGAACAGCCCTTTGAAAAAAGAATCTTTTTAGTAAATATGCCAAATAAGTTATTCTCCCTTCCTATAGTGGACACACCCTAATGAGCTCTTGTACAATCCCTAATCCTTGAATGTAGGTGGAACCTATGATTTTATTTTCGCCAATAGAATATGGCAAAGATGATGAGGAAAGTCACTCCCTGGCTACATACATAATATAAGACTTCATTTTAGCACACTAGAGAGAAATTCTTCTGCTGACCTTGAAGAAGTAAGGTGCCATGTTCCATGAGAGCCCATGGCAGGGAACTCCTGGCTGACAGCCAAGAAAACAGGGACCTCAATCCTACAATCATAGCAACTGAATTCTGCCAACGACTATGTGAATTTGAAAGAGTTCTCCAAGATACAGAAGGGAACTTGGTGAGATTATCTCATGGGAGGACCCAGCTAATCCATGCCTGGACTCCCGACTCACAAAAAATGTGAAATAATGAAAGTATGTTATTTTAAGCTGCTACATCTGTGGTAAGTTGTCATGCAACAGTAGAAAACTAATGCACTTCTCTCTGGGCTCTGTCTAACCCCTTCACTAGTTATTTTGACTTTTTAGAAGAATCTTGTTTCATTAATTATACTCTCATTTTCCTTTATATTAGAACTTTCCTTCTAAATTGGTACAATTCCCCCTCAAAAAATGAAATATCTCACTTCTCACAAATCAAATTGTTTTCTACTTAAATGTTTATCTAAAATAGAACTTTCCTTGAATGCCTAACTCCCTCTCTTGGGAAGAAACTGACACAGTATTTCTGTGTTTCCTTGAATGTCACTGTTTAAAGGAAGAGTCTGTCTTCTACTTTCTCACTTTCTATCATTCCTCAATCCACTGAAGTCTAGCTTCTGCTCTCACTACTCTTCGTGGGGAAATGAACTCCAGACACTCATACAGTATCACACTGCCTAATTAGCTAATGCTTAGATGACCCTAGGTGCCTCAAACTAAAATCTCCAAAATAAACTCATCTTCATACTCTACATTAGTTATTCATTGCATAATAAATATTTTCACGACATATGATCCCCAGACATATTGGCTTAAAACAACAAACATTTCTTATCTCACAGCTTCTGTGGATCAGGACTATGGACAAAGCTTAACTAGGTGACTCAGGGTCTCTTTAAGGTTGACAACTAAGTGTGAGCTGAGTCTGTGGTCATCTCTTGACTGGGGAAGGATCCACTTGCAAGCTCATTGCTTTGGTAAACCTCAGAAGATCACTTCCAAACTCATGTGAATTGAGAGCCTCAGATTGTTTAGAGACATCAGTTCCTTGCCACCTTGCCATGTTGGCCTCTCCAGTGGGTTTCTCTCAACATGGCAGCTGGCTTTGCTCAGACTGAGGAGAGAGTGGGAGTGGGGAGAAGAAACTGATAAAGAGGACAAACAAGACAGGAATTACAGTCTTCTATGTGATCTTGGAAGAGACATCTCATCACTTGTCATCAAATGGTTCAGCCTTTACTTCCTCATTCAGGGGGAGGGAATTTTTGGGAGCCGTTGTAGAGGCTGCCTACCACACCTCCAAACTGTCTGCCTTCCATAGCCTCTATCTCTGTTTATCACAATCCTTCCAGCTGTCTCATCCAGAACCTTGAGAATAATCCTTAACCTTGAGTATAAACATTTTTGTACTATTCACATATATTATTTTTCAGTCCTCACAAACCTATGGAGTGGGCATTACCACCATTTTATACATGAAGAACTGAGTTATGGAAGTGAAATAATTTGCATGAGTTTGCTGTAAGAACCTTATATAACAACTACAGACCTGGTGCATGGATTTGTGCACTGATGGGCTTCCTCGGTGTGGCCTGCGGGGATCGGGCTGAAACCGGCAGTCCCAATGCCACCTGCCGCTCCTGCTCATCCTGGCCCCGCTATGCCTGTTGCCGCCACTCCTTAGGCTTGCTGCCGCTCCACTGCGGTCTCTCGGCTGTGGTGGCCAGCTGTGAGTCCTGCATCTGGCACCTGTTGGTCAGCTGAGTGGCGCTCCTGCTGTCGGAGTGCACTGACCACCTGCATTGAGCATCTGCCCCCTTGTGGTCAGTGCACATCATAGTGACCGGCAGAATGGTCCAAAGGTTGCTTAGGCTTTTATATATATAGATATATTTTAAAGGGCTTTATAAACTCTAAAGCACTCTACAAATATGAGTTATCATTATTACCTTTTGCTTTTGTTTTGTCTCCCCAGCCTTCTCCCAGTTCACTCATGCTTCATATAGAGACAGGGGGAAGCATAATTCCAAGAAACGGAGGGAAGGTAATAATATTAAATGGCTTCCAAGGGATCTGAGCAATGTATTTAACAGGCTGGATTAGTCCAGCTCACCAAGGTGGCCATTCCCTAACTGGTCTCTGGGGCCCACCACATGTTACTTTATGGCATGAGACAAGCGATGACACAATTTAGTGTTGGTGTTCTGCCTCATTGAAGACATGGCATTGTCATTATTCATTTTGGAGACAGTTTGCAGTACAGAAAGAAATCATGTCAGAAAAGGAGAATCTTTCAACATAGTTTTATCCTGAGGGAGAGAGAGGGAAAAGGACCAGAACAAGTGGGCAATACTGAGTTTTGACTTCACCCTTCATCGCCATTGCACAGGCTGACCCTGAGCTGTCATCCTCTACCTGTGAGGAAGAAGCCGTGGGAAAGTGATACTTTACATTACTTCCATGATTTCTGATATCTAAAGTTCTTTTATAGAGTCTTTTCTCATTAACCCCATAATTAATCATGAAGGAGACAGGGTAGCTATAATTATTTTTATTTTACAGATTAGGATTCTCGGATTTATTGAGTTTGAGATTTACTGAGGGGCCTGGTTAACATGAAGTCAAATGAATTGAGTGCCTCTTTACAGATTATTTTTTGCATACATTATTTTATGAACTGTTCACTATAAAAGTGTCACACATTATTGTTATCCTCATTTTTCAGATGTGAGAGTTAGAGCCTAAGGAAATAAAGTGCCTTACCTATGGCCATGCTGCAAGTATATGGTAGAGCTGGATTTTATATTAAAGTCTTTTAATTTTTTATTTCCCAAATTCTTTCCAGTAAGCAAATTATATACTTAAAGAGAGTAAATTTGGAGTTCTAAGTCTGGTGACCTACAAGAGAGGAGAGGAGAAAATAAGGAGCTTGTAAAAGATTAGCAAGAAGGAAATAGTATTGGGAAGAGAGAGGCAAATGTATCATTTAGGAACCCATTGGGATCCCCGAAAGTCATTATTTGGCTTTAAGTTCCCAAGATAGGATAGGATGATACTCCCAAGTAAAGCATGAAGGAAGTCAACTGTGTTTTCTATTGTTCAGTCCCCGAGTCATAATCTCAGTCCTAAAAAGGCCCGCATGGAACATGGGGCCATGAGAATAATTCCTCCAAGGAAACGCTGAAACACAAGATAAAATGTACCTTGGGTTGACTGTTCACATGTCAAAAGAAGGTGAATGTATGGGCAATTACACAGTTTTTAGTGCCTACATTTACCACATAAATTTAGGGTCTAGCTCTTGCTTCACCCCTCAACCTTTTAGTTTAAAACCAGCCCAAGAAAAGCCTGCAAGGAAAGACTTTATTTTGGTTTCAGACTTTAAACCCCAGGGAAGATAGAACTTGTTCAGACTCTAAAGGCTCTAACTGTAAGTGTGAAAATAAAACAGCAGGTCTAAATGTAATCATGTGCTTGAAGCTAAGCAAAGGCCAAACTGAAAGCTTTTAAAGTGAAATCCCTTAGTACACTACAGCTCAAAAACATCCCAGCAGGTCATTCTGCGTTCTCCAAAAATATTTGCTGTAGGCTTGAAATCAGATCTGAAAACTGTTGCTCAAACATGTAATAATGGAAGAATGTTTAAGCTACCTGGCCTCTGTGGTTGAACCTTCAACTAGCTCAGCTTCTCTTACTAAAGGACCCCAAAGACTCTGCCTTTGCCTTAAGTCACTGCCACACCCCCTGGGGTGAAAAATGATATCCTGCCTTCATTTGCTGACGAGGAAATTGAGATGTGTGCCGGTTAAACTACTCAAGACCACACAACAAGTCTACAGGAGAGCCAAGGCTGGCCCTCCCTTAACCAGCTCATGCTCACAGCCACACTCTCAGACCAAATCTCAGCTTTACTCACCTCAAACAGGGGAATTTAAATACAGCCTTTGCTTGAACATGTCTCCCAGGCCACCATTTTATTTTTTACTCCTTTTGCTTTTCTGAGCAAAATTATCTATTTCCTGATGATCAGCAATGTGCTGTGTGCTGGTTCAATACTTGGAGGGTGTTAGGAGTTTTGTCCCCCAACCCTTACATTCATATGTTGAAGTTCTAGCCACCAGTACCCCATAATGTGACTATTTGGAGATAGGGTTTTTTAGAGAACAAGTTAAAATTAAGCCATTAGGTTTGGTCCTAATTCAGTATGACTAGTGTCTTACAGACACAGACAGAAAGAGAAGGGAGAGCTCGTGAAGACACAGGGCGAAGACAGCCATCTCTAAGCCAAGGAGAGAGATCTCAGAAGACACCCACCCCCTGACATCTTGATCTCAGACTTCTAGCCTCCAGAACTGTGAGAAAATAAATTTCTATCATTTAAGCCCCACAGTCTGTGGTGCTTTGTTATGGTAGGCCTAGCAGACTAATATACCAGTAGCTGAGATATTAGGGAAACTTTGTCCAGATAACCCAGATCAAATGGAAATGCAAATTTTAGTTATTTGAGCCAAAGTCGCTCTTAGGGAAGAGAAAACTTTTTTAGGTATAGAACTTTACCCTCAACTGACATTTAAAAAATATATTTTTTTATTGATTTTAGAGAGGAAGGGAGAGAGAGAGAGAAATGAAACAAATGATGAGAGAGAATCATTGATTGGCTGCCTCCCACATGCCCCGAATTGGGGATTGAGCATGCAATCCAGGCATGTGCCCTGACTGGGAATCGAATTGTGACCTCCTGGTTCATGGGTCAACACTCTGCCACCGACCAACACTGAGCAGGCACCCTCAACTGACATTTTAATCTTGGTATAGTAAGGTTAGACAGAACCTTTGACACAGATTTGAGGGGGAAAAATAAGTCACAAAGGTGGCAGTAGTGTAGGTGGAAGTGATCCCTCAGATGAAGACCTAGGGAGCTGATGAGGTTCATTATACCCCAAAGGCTGGTGTGCTTGTCTCCTCTCACACACTTCAGAGGAGGACAGAGAATTGAGGCTCACAACTACTGCTCTTGAGTGTGCATAGATGTGAGTAGGTGCTACTATTGATACCATTCCACAGATAAGGAGGCTGAGGAAGAGGGGTCAAACAACCTGCCTATGGTCACATAATAGTGGCAAAACCAGAAATAAAACTCATACAGTCTGGTTTCAGAGTCGGGATGATGGTTAAAGTTATATCTATACCTGGGCAAAGCAGAAAGGGTGCCATGGCAAACTAATGACCATTTAAAGGTCAGCTTGGCCGGTGTGACTCAGTGGTTGAGAGTTGACCTATGAATAGGAGGTCACGGTTTGATTCCCAGTCAGGGCACATGCCCTGGTTTCAGGTGTGCAGGAGTAAGCCAGTAGATGATTTTCTCTGATTGATATTTCTATCTCTCTCTCCCTTACTCTCTGAAATCAATAAATATATCAGCTGTGGACCCACGACAAGAGTTGCATTATTTACTGTAGCACCCAAGGTTTTCCATCTTCTGTGGATCGAATCATTACATTTAGGAATTTGTTTCATCGATTATTAATCATTTTCTTGGGAAGGGTTTTGTTCGTACAGATCCTTGTAAGAAATATAGTCCATTGTGGGTGTTGGGTTGTTATACACTAGAAATTATCTGTAATCACAGAACAATTAATCTTGGTTCTGAGTTGGCATTGGCTGATTTTACCATAGAAAAAGAACTCAGGTTTAAGAGATATAGTCAACCTTAATGGAACTTAAATATATTGTCTGAAGGTATTATCATGATAATAGTCACAGTTGTATCCCAGTAATATCTGTATCATCTTCTGTTATAAGGTCATTTTTATTATTCATTGACTAGTACACCAAGGGGAAAGTAAGTAAAAGCATTCAAATGAGTTTGGAAATCAGAGGCTTCAAGATATCTGGACAGGGTTGGCCAGTTATGAACTGTGGTTCAAATATGGCTCACTACCTGTGTTTATAAGTAAAGTTTATTGGCACAGAGCCATGCTCATTTTGTTTATGGATAGCACAGTGGCGTGCTGGAGCTGGTTCACACCATCTTATGAGAGCAGATTGGTGAGTATTCAGGAATATTTGGTAGCTTGAAATTGATCATTGTGAGAGTATTTACACTGTGCAAATTTGCAAATATTATAGAGGAGCTTTCTTTTTCCTTTCCTTTTCCCTCTTCATTTCTTTCTTTTTCTTCCCTTCTTTACTGCCCCCCGCCCTGAGAAGTAGTTTACCAACATATTACTGAATGTATATAACATGAGATATTAAATTATTATGGACCACCTCAGAACAGTTGATTAATTGGTTTACTTTTCATTCAGTTGTGAGATGTGGCTTGTGAGTGCCATGCTTGAACAGAGCTACTCCCTAGCCTAGAAGTTTGCAGGTAAGAGGATCCATGGAAAGAAAACCATAGAGAAAAAGAGTTCCTGACTTTCTGGGGTCTCCAGAATCTTGTACAAACTGATGCTTCCTCTTAAGAGTGAAGATGACAGAAATTTTGCCCAAAGCCTTCGGAATAAATCTTTAGGGTGGTGGGTGGAGTGTTATGCGGAACTATAGTGGTCACAGAGCAGTGTGTCAGAGAAAGGAAACTTGGGAGTATCTCAGCGAGAGAAAGACTAGTCAGAATGAGCAAAGGGGTGATAGACAAAGAAAGGGAAGGTAATGTAATAAAAATAATAGAATGAGGATGGAGTAAACTTCAAGGGAAAATTCAGTGATAGTAATCATCTGGGATGTTATACTTCACAAAAAGCGGAGAGAAACACAAATTCCTGGGTCCCATCACAGACCCATGGAATGATGACAGGGGTCAAGGACGTTGTTTAACAAGGGCCTTAGGTAATTCTAATCATGGAGAAAATTTGGGAAAAATGAGTTGCTATATGTGAAAATACCTATTAATACACTAACAAGGAAGTAATTGAAAAACATTGAATGAATGAACCATCTAATGACCAGGTGATATTCAATAATTACAAGTTTCTGGCACAATCATCCTCTCACATATTCAGGGAAATAGTATTAATACCTGTTACCACTCTGCACTTAGGGGAGGATTAGTGTCTGTTAGTGGAGTTTGCTCTGAACTCTCTGGACGGTAAGTGCTGTGTAAACTGCAGCTGCTAGGTTTATTAGTTCATTGGAAGTAGGCAGGAAGGTTTGAGAAATATTTATCTCAGAGAGTTACTCTCTGAGTTGTGTGCGTAGGCTGTAGCTGTAAGAGGGTATGCTCTGCTGGGAAAAGAGCAAGGACTGCAGTGCCCAACAGTTGATCTCAGAGCTTCATGGCCCAGGCAGTAAAGAGGCAGAGCCATCCCCACTCTGGAGATCAGTAGGCCCTGTCCCATTGAAAAATGATTGCAGGAAGAAAGGATGCTTGGGATTTCCAGGTGAAATAATCTGGTCCCCAGGAAGAGGATCATTTTTTATGGCCCGGAACACCCCACTGACAGTTGTCTCTGGGGTGTCATGAAGAGGGATGAGGCTCAAAGATAGGCATTCCGGCTTTCACTTGTTGCCATCAGCAGCACATGATGGGCAGGTGAAGACCACTCACACCATGTTCTGCAAGGGTAACTCTTTGCTTAAAAACATCTGCCAGTGGGGAGAAAGTCTGCTCTGTGCAAGTGCTAATAACCAGTGCCTAGGACAGACATTCTCCTTTCTCTGCCAAATTCATTCTTCACCTGCCTCCAAAATCCAGTTAAGAACCCCTGCCTTTGAATGCCTTCTGACTCTTCCTGTCTGTTTTCTTCTCTTCCTTGGATTCTATTTGGTTCTTGGAACATAGCTCAATTGAGTGGCCATGGAACAGTTTAAAAACCATGGTTATAAAAGCCAGCCTTCTTGGTTCCATGTTTTGAATATTTCACATTATTATCTGTTTTTATATAAGATTGTGTGCATATATTTTCACTTCATTGGTTACTAACAAATCCTCCTAATAAAAGAGAAACATGGTTATTAGCCATACGTCCGCTACCCTTCCCATTGGCTAATCAGGGTGATATGCAAATTAACTGCCAGCCAAGATGGCAGCTGGCAGCCAGGCTACTGACACGAACAGGAGGCTTGCTTGCTTCAGTGACGGAGGAATCCAATGTTCCCCACCTGCCGCTGCTGGGCTCTGAGCTGCTAAGAAACATTGTTACAAATATAGAAGCTAAACAAAACCCCAGAAACCTGTTTTCAGTCAGCTGAGATCTCAGAGCTGGAGTCGCAACAAAGTTTCAAATACAGAAAGCAAACAAAGCCAGAAATCTGCTTTCAGCAGTGAGGTCTCACAGCTAAAGCCGGCTCTCAGCTCCAGTGACAGCCAACCATCCAAGAATTCAAAAAAAATAAATAAAGGAAAAAAGGAGTGGTTGGGAGCTTCAGTCACCCGCCAGCCTGAAAACGGTCCTAAGCCTCTCACCCAGACTGGCCAGGCACCCCAGTGGGGACCACCACCATAAAGGGGATGTGGCCAGTCTGAAAATGGCCCTCAGCCTCTCACCCAGGCTGGCCAGGCACCCCAGCGAGAACCCCACCCTGA
>NW_006290034.1:11403745-11408735 GCF_000327345.1 Myotis davidii
GAGGCGTTAGGCCTGGGTCAGGGAGGAGCCAGCCAGAGATAGTTGATGGTGGGGAGCATGGGGAGGGTCAGGCCCAGGCCTAACACCTCAACCAGAGGCTTTAGGTTTGGGCCGGGGAGGAGCCAGCCAGCGATCATTGAGCCAGCGATCATTGATGGTGGCCCAGGCCTAACACCTCAGCCTGAGGCTTTAAGCTTGGGCCAAGGAGGAGCCAGCCAGCGATCATTGATGGTGGCAGCGGTGGGGAGCTGGGGGTGACCCGGCCCAGGGCTAATAACTCACCAGAGGCTTTAGTCCTCAAAGGGAGGCCAGACTGTGGCTTAGGCCCACTCCCCAAGGGGAGCAGGGAGCAGGTAGTAGGACATCCCCTAGGGCTCCCAGTATGTGATGGGGCAAGCTGGGCTGAGGGACCCCCCCCCCCCCCACCACCAGTGCACAAATTTTTGTGCACCGGGCCTCTAGTCATTGTATAAAGAGGAACAGTGTTCTTTACTTGCCTATGGCCCTCTCCTAATGGAACAGGCAAATAAAGTTTATTCTTCATTATCTAGAAGGGGCATGATGTTGATAAGTCCTAACACGATATGATTAAAAACATGATATGCTTAAAACTCTAGTTGTTTAGTTTGGTCTGATATTGCATTAAATGTTTCTGTAAGTTTCCATACTGGCTAGAAGGTAGAGAATAGCTCTCAGAAACATCCTATAGAGTTGAGAGAATCTGTGACTAAAATGTAATTGGAAGTTTATGTTGGCCATGGAAGAGTTACAAAATGAAAAATTCACTTGAATATCAAGAATTAACAGTAACAGGACGTGGCTTCCTCTGGGAAACGTATAATAATAATAATGAAAGATTTAAAAATGTAGGAGGAATTCCTGTTCACTAGAAGACATGTTTTACATGTAACTTGGATTTTTCCTAGAGAGTAGAAAAGTAGTACAATAAAATCTCCATTATTCAGAATTTATAATTATTTGCCCTAGAAATGTTCTAATGTTCATCTTTGTTCTATCATTGAAGAACAAATTGGATAAAAATGTGATGGAAATATCACTTTGAAATATTAAAATTGGTGAGAAAGTGTTTTGAAAAAATGTTTAATTACATTTAAAGATTTATTCTAAATCTTTAATTTTTCATTATGCAAAGATTCTTAGGAACATAGGTACTTGAAATAGTTTTTGTCTTATTATTAGAAAGAATACAATTATGTACTTTAAAAAGCTTCTAAAATTTAGCCTTCTCACTATCAAATTAGCCTTCCCCAAATTACCTTGTCTTTAGTGTATTTTCCAACTCTTTCCACACTTAGCTTAGTATCATAGCAAATTCGAAATTGGAAGAAATCATGTAATGATAGTAATGGTGTTGATGCAAAAAACCCAGAGAATTGCCCTAACTAACCTAATTATGCTTGGAAATAATACTAAACTTTTTAGTTTCTGATAATCTGATTTATTTGGGACTGCTATTATTTTTTAGAATGGTTGATTTATAGGATTAATAAAGTAACTCTGGGACTTGTGTAGCCTGAAGTCCCTGTTCTTTATAAAGGATTAGAGAGTTTGGTGAGTCCCTGTGGGAGAGCTGATCCAGCTCATGTCATATTGGATGGGAGGCTTGTGATAAAGAGGGTGAAGAAGGAAGGGATGTAGATTTCATCATTGCCCAGAATTAGCTTGAGGAGGGATAACTTACAGCATGCAGCTAACCAGAGGCACCAAGATCAAAGGCTGATTGCCATGTATCCAGGAAGCACAGGACTGTGCAGGGAAGAAAGAGGAAAGCAGATGTTAAAATCAAAGAAATCTGAAAAAGGTTTGGTAAATGGCTTAAATGGGCCACAGGGGACATCTTCATAGTAAAAGTTGAGAGGAATCCTGACAGGTTTGGGAGATTAGTTGATTTCTTTTTTCTTATCTGTTTTTTTGCTCCTCACTCTTCTTTTACCCTGTCCCCAAAGGACCAACAATTAATTGACTAACCACAAGCGGTCCCTGGGTAGATGTTGACTTTCATCACTTCTCCTTCCTCCTCTATCAGATGGGCTGAAGATGGTGGGCTACAATGAAAAGCAGGTTATGCCTTAGAGCAGAGAAAGGTAAAACTACAGAGAGACAGCAGAGAGAGAGAGAGAGAGAGAGAGAGAGAGAGAGAGAGGTGGAGCTGGCATTTACAATTTAACAATACACCCAAAAACCTTTCCTAATAATCCTATGAGATCCTGTAGATCTCTTGTCCCCTCTGGGCATCTGTGTTCCAGCCCTCTCAATAAGTTAACTAAGAGAAACAGTATGGAAGGGAATACTCTCCTGTCAGCTACTCCATTCCTCCCTTATTGCCCTGCCTCTGAAGATGAGGGCAGTGCAGAGCAAAGAATCCTGCTTTTGCCCAGCTTGGGTGGCTCAGTGGTTGAGTTTTGTCCTATGAACTAGGAGGTCGTGGTTTGATTCCTGGTCAGGGCACATGCCGGTCAGGAATGTGCCCTGTGTGGAGCTTTCAGGAGGCAGCTGACCGATGATTCTCATCATTGATGTTCTCTCTCTCTCTCTCTCCCTCTCCCTCTCCCTCTCCCTCTCCCTTCATCTCTAAAATCAATATATATATATTTTGGGGCAGGCGGGCTGAGGGACCCCCCCTCCAGTGCATGAATTTTCATGCACCGGGCCTCTAGTGTGTGTGTGTGTATATAAAGAAGCCTGGTTTTGCTGCCATATACATCTGAGTTTGAATTCCAGTTCTGATAGTAGTAACATGACTTACAACTTGCTATTTAACATTTGATTCTTGGTTTTGACACATCTATCTTTCAACATTGCTGTGAGGATTAGGTGCAATGTATGAAATATTGGCACAATGCTAGAAGCATGTAGGTAGATAGACCTTGGGAAGATGACGTAGCTTAGGAAGATGAAATAGTATTAATTTATAGGATTACTGAGCAGATTGAGAGAGAGAGCATGACACGAGCTCTGGGATCACTGGATGTTCAAATCCTGGTTCCATCCTCACTGGCTATATCTCGTTGTGCAAGGTATTTAATCTCTTCTTGCACAGGCTTTCCAATCTGTAGCATGGGTATAATAATAGCACTTAATTAATGGGATTATTATATAGATAGAATTAGGTGTTAGCCTCAAAACACTAAGAACAGTGCCTGATATATAGAAAGGGTGAGAAGTTTTTGGTTTTTTTTAAAGGAGATATAGTACATAGAATACTTTAGCACAGTATATCTAATACATAAGCAGAACTTTAATATTAGTATAATTAACTAGTGCTTATTTTATGTGGTTTTAGTTTAATGTTAAGTAATTTCTCCTCCCATGAGATTTGAAAGCCTCTGCAATAAAACAAATCACAGAATTATAAATCCCAGGGTGGTGGAACTTATCTGAAAGGTGTTCCTGTGTGGTAGTTGTAAAACTGACCCTAAAATTCTTCTGCTCTCATCCCATCAAGAGGTGGAGTTTATTTTCCCTCCCACTGATTCCAGGCTCAGTGACTACTCACATGATAAAATAATATGTAAGTGATGCTTCAACTTCCTGTCTCTTGGGCTGCTTGCTCATGGAACCCAGCCATCATGCCCATGTGGGGAGGAACTGATGCCTCTGTTTCTCTGAGCTCCCAGGTGACATGTGAGTGAGCCACTTTGAACATGCAACCCCTTTATACCAGATTGAGCCTACAAAGCTGACGCTGTCTGTAATAGAGACTGGCTATGCCTGCTGAGCACTTACCCATGTTACAGATTCGTCGGCAAAAGTTTTGTTGTTATTTCCCGGCATTAGTTTTGGGGTACTTTATGGAACAATAATTAACTGGAACATCTAGTTTGTTCCCCCACTGATGTTTGCATCTCCTTTATACATTCCCTTATTTAACCTTTGCTTAACTATTTAACCATTGAACAAGTATTTATTGAATATCTTAAGTAGCAGACATTTTCTAGGCACTAGGGGATACATCAGTGAATAATAAGAAAGGTCTTCACTGCAAAATTCCTCGTATATGAAGGCAGAAAGACAAAAAAAGAATAAATATATAATATGATGTCTAGCTTTGATATGTGCTGTGAAGGAAAGGGAGATGATATAAGGAGTGATGAATCGTGTGTGTGTGTGTGCACACGTGTGTTTGGGGACAGATGTTACTACTTCAGGAAGGGTGTTTGGGGAGCACTACCTAATGAGATGACATCTGTGCAAAGATCTGAAGGAAATGAGGGAGCTGGTTGTATAGATCCGTAGAGATGGAGAGTTCCCAGCAGAAGGAAGAGTGGTGTAAGTTTTGAGGCAGGAGCATGTGCACATGTTCAAGGAATAATAACTAGGCCTTTGAGGTTGGAAAGGAAGGAGTGTGCAAGGAGCAGACTGATTGGAAGTCAGGTCTGAGAGAAAGTGAGAGCTTCAGAGACTATGTAAAAAAAGTTGTATGTAATTCTAAGTGAGATGAAAAGGCATTGGGGGGTTTTGATCATTCCATTTTTTATTAAGTCAAAATTTACATGAAACAAAAATGCACCAATTTCATGTGCATAATTTGATAAGTTTTGACAAATGTATACTCCTGTAAAAATAACCAGTCATCACAAGAAGTTATCTTTTGCTCACTACTCATCAGTCCCCACCCTTATCTAATAGATAACCACCATTCTGATTTCCATCATTGTAGATTAATTTTACATATTCTTGAACTTAATATAAATGAAATTGTACAATGCATACTATTGTATGTCTGGTTCCCTTCTTTTAAAAAATGTTTTTTTTAGCCCAGCCTGCGTGGTTTAGTGGTTGAGTGTCAACCTATGAACCAGGAGGTCATGATTCTATTCCCAGTCAGGGCACATGCCTGGGTTGTGGGTCAATCCCCAATAGGAGGCATGTAGGAGGCAGCCGATCAATGATTTTCTCTCATCATTGATGTTTCTCTCTCTCCCTCTTCCTTTCTCTCTGAAATCAATAAAAATATATTTTAAAAAAT
>NW_006290034.1:11409671-11427579 GCF_000327345.1 Myotis davidii
AGAATTCTATTCTATGAATACCTCACAATTGGTTCATCCGTTCACCTATGATGGATATTTGAGTTATTTTCAGTTTTTTCTACTATGAATAAAACTTCTATACTAGTAAACATTCTTGCAAACATCATTTTGTGGGTATATATTTTTCATCTCTCATGGGTTAATGCCTAAGCGTAGAATTGATGGCTCACAGGGTAAATGCATGTTTAACTTGATAATCCAAATAGTTTTCCAAACTGTTTGTGCCATTTTATACTCCCCCCAGCAATGTGTGGGAGTTTCAGTTGCTCAGCTTACTAGCCAACATTTGGAGTTCTCAGTTTACTCTCTTCTGCCTTGGCTTCTTACTTTCACAGCAGTCATGAGATCCTATGTTCTCCATGCCCCAGCCACAGGGCCAAGATAGGAAAAAAAGACAGTAAATTTTGTGAGATGATATCAGTATTTTTATAGCTGTTTTAATATTAAAAATATTTGTTGAACTTAAACATGATCTCTAGCTTTATCTTTATAATATAGTTTAGTATTTAACAAATCTTTGTAAGGTAATATCTTTAAGTCCACATTATCTCTTTCTTCTATTGTCATAAATGTATTATTGATTTCTATAGTGTAACTTTAATGTATTTTAAAATAGTAAGTTATCACTCACATTTTGCTGTTTTCCATTCATATACTCCCAGTTTCTTCTTTTTTCATATATATGTGTGTGTGTGTGTGTGTGTGTGTATATGTGTATATGTGTATATATATATATATATATATGATAACAGTGCCCCACATTGAGGATCAAGCCCGCAACATGGGCATGTGACCTGATTGGGAATCTAACTGTGACCTCCTGGTTCATAGGTCGGCACTCAACCACTGAGCCACACTGGCTGGGCTAATCCCAGTTTCTTTAATAATTTTCATGTAAATATGATTTTCCAATCCCTCAATCAAGTGTGTGACTATTCTCAGAAGTGCTTCTGTGGACTACCTATAGTTATTTAATTGAATCAATAATATCAGGTTTCAAAGCAGTGAATTCAGCTGTGAATTACTTTGGTCATCTCTCTGCATTTCTGTGTATATAAGCCAGTGTGAACTGTTTTTCATCGGTTGTACGATTTCTCTACACTTTCTAAGAATGAAGCTGTGCATGATCTCCAGCCACATGTGTGCTCTATGTATATGTGGAATGTTATATATGTAAATAAACACAGCTGCACTTATTAAATTATATGACCATATGAAAACACACACATGCAATGCACACATACTCTTGCACACATGAGACTTTCAGATAAGTCCAGTCAGGGTGTTTATTTGAAGGGTTATGGTGTGGTCACTCAAGTATGTCCTTTTGCTTGGTTTATTAGGCTTTTGTGTTGTTTGGTTACATAAACACCCTGCCCTAGATTTGTAAGGGTCCTTGCTACAGCCCTGCCCTTTCCACTTTTCATCATTAACAAAAACCATTCAATAATTTGGGTTCTTTTAAAATGAATATTTTATACAGTCCAGCTGGTGTGGCTCAGTGGTTGAGTGTCGACCAATGAACCAGGAGGTCACGGTTCATTTCCTGGTCAGAGCACATGCCCGGGTTGTGGGCTTGATCCCCAGTGTTGGGCATGCAAGAGGCAGTCAATCAATGATTCTCTCTCATTATTGATGTTTCTTTCTCTCTCTCCTTCTCCTTTCCTCTCTGAAATCAGTAAAAATATATCTAAAATATATATATGTACAAACAGAGAGAGAAAAGAACAGATTTTGATGTGTTTCCTAAGCTCTGACAGTTTTCAAATGGGTTAAACTCTTATGATGAAAAGTGGTTGAGCTCCTATTATATACATTTCATTCTGACAAGAAGATAATGTATTTACTATATTGCGTTATAATTTACCATTTTATGTGTCTGTCCTTCCTGCCTGGTAATAAATAATAACCAATGCTTCATTAATATATGTTATCTCTAGTTAAGAAGTATAGTTCTTGGCACAAAGTAATTGCCCAATAAAAAACAAATGCCATGCTAAAGGTATGAATTTTACTAGATTCTCAAAGTCAGCTCATGATAGAAGTAGAAAGCAGAGGGCTGTACAAAGTTTTTGTCCCCACCTGTCTAATGAAGCTGCTCTTTCTTCTCAAAGTGACCAATAAGTTCCATCATGTTAAATCTATTGGCAAATTATCAGTCCTCTTTTTTTCTCATCTACTCTTACTGTTACCCCCAACTGCTCCACACTTTAGTCTCCATTTAATAGAGTTTTTCTCCTAAAACACAAATCAGATTGTATCAGTCTTCTCAAATCCTTCCAAAGGCCTCCCAGATCACAGAGAACTCAATCCAGAGTTCTTACCATGATCTTCAAGGCCATGACTGTCTTTCTGACCTCAGCTGCCACTTCTCTGATTCTCACTTGCTCCAGACACACTCGTCTCTTTGCTGTTCTTTGAACTTGCCAAGCATGCACTGACCTCAGGGCTTTGCACATGTCATTTTCTGTTTGTTTGTTTTTTTCTTCAGAATCTACATGTCTTACTTGTTCATTTCACTCAACATTAAGTTGTCTTTCTGTGACAGCACTGTCTCATTCTCCAATCCATTTATTTTTATAATATCTCCACTACCTGGCATTAAATATTTCCAAACTTGTTTTTTACTCATCTTTTCACTAGAATATAAACTTCATCTATTCATTGCTGTTTCCTGGGAGCCTAGAATAGAACCTTGGCAGATTAGAGGCACTCACAATGTCTGTTGTACAAATAAATGAAGCACAAGTCTATTAGCCACTTACTTTTCTGAGCTATGGTTTAAGTGGTCCTTTAAAACCTCAAGAAACAGCTTCTCCCAATATATCTTGGTACACAATGCTGAGTCTTGGGGAGGAAGTGGGTAAACATACATAGAATAAAAAATCTGGAAGAAGAAATGAGACTCATTTGAGGTTCAATGTTACTATTAGGAATAACTCCGTTTAAAAGTCACTGGAAGAAAAATACATCCAGAGGACCCAAAGTAAGTTCATAGGGAGAAAAAGAAGATTCTATGATGGCTGGGGATTTTGGAGGCAGCTGATAACGAACCAGCTTATGGCTGAAGCTAGAAACTTTCGTAGGTCTAGGCACCCTTGCACAACTGACATGTTTCAGGAAGAATGGCAACGTTCAGGCACATAACCAAAATACAACCATAACCTTAGAGTGTATTACATTGCCTAACCAACCAAGGGGACAGCCATAAATAGAAATCCATCAGATCATGTGGCGGCAGCAGAAACAATGGCACCAGGTCATGGCAGACATCTAGTTCTTTCTGCTTGGCATTTGGAAGCAGGAGTAATTCCTTTGAAATAAATACACAGGTTTCTTGAAAAATTTGGGTGGGAGACTTAAAAGACTGTGGGTGCATTTCTGTCTTTGTTTTTATTCCCTAAAAAACTTAGAGCCAGAGATAATGCCCAAATATTGGAATCAGTTCAGACACCAGTGCATTAAAGTTCTTTTAAAAAATTATTGTAGAATTCATTTTCTTTTGAGTTCCATTCATCTAGCATTTCGATCTATAAGTCAATTAAATACTTTAGGAAGTTATCAGCATGCAAAAATGACAATTTAGATGACCTCCTCACCTTATGATTTTATGATTTTTTTCTAATTAAATGGGAAGTTAGTGGCAGAGATAAAAATCAGATTTTATTTCTCTTAAAGGAGTATTCCATGTAATGGAATTCCAAATCTGCATATAATTCAGCAATTCCATCAACTACAAAACATTTTATTATATCGTAACAAAAAGCTATTTAGAAATGTATGTTAATGCAATAACACCTATTGCAATAGAAGACTTGTACATTGTTAGCATTAAGTCTTATAACCTTGATTTTGTAATTTCACAGGCATGAAGAAAAATGGGTTTTTATATAGCTGTTAATGTGTAAACCACTGAAATGGCCCATTAAGATTGGGAATTTCAGCTACCAAGGATCAGACTTTTCTGAATGAAAGGTCTTCATAAAACAATAAGGCTATGTCTATACATTGCAATGACATTATCTATGGAATAGTTGATTCAAAATCAGACTATCTTGTTGATAGATTGGTGGTCATTTGGTGGCATATGCTAATTCACATGACCCTCCAAACCTCCAGAATGACCAAATTGTCTAAAATGTTAGTCTTTGTTGTTGTTATCTAGTTATAATCAATTTGAATGAAGCAAAGGTATGCTGTGTTTTAGGTAATGTGAAATTAAATACATAAATGTAAGTTTGGGCATTAATACAAACTAAAACAAAGAAGAGGATATTGTCATAAAACTACATTTGGTCATGTGGGTTCTGAATAAAAAGATAGATGACTGTACTGGAAAATAGTTGAGTAAGGGGTGAATGAAAGAGAGAAAGGGAAAGCGTACAGTGTGTTATAGAAGAAACACTGCCATTAATAAAGAACAATAAGCTTGAGGCCTTAATCAGTTATATTACCTGGAGGCAGTATTCCAATTCTGATTCTGTTTTTTCCCAGGTTTCTGAAATCTACCTCTGTTTCTAGTTTAACGTCTCCTTCATGATATTTGCCAGCTTAAATAAACTTTATTGAGTAATTACCTTTTAATCACCCTTTTCAAAGTCATAAAAATGAGTCATCCTAAATAATAAAAGCCTAATATGCAAATTGACCAAACAGCAGAACAACTGGTGGAACGAACAGTCACTATGACATGCACTGACCACCAGAGGGGCAAATGCTCAATGCAGGAACTTCCCCAAGCCTGCAGACCCCAGGCCATCCAAGGCAGGTACTAGCAGGAGCAGGGAAGGGTTGATTGCTCTGCTGTTCGCCCCGCAGAGGGAGGTGACCAGTGGCAACGGGGGATGGGGCAGGCGAGGGGGAGGCTCCAGGCCGGCCAAGATAGGTGCCAGTGGGGGCCTCCCAATCACCCCTCTGGTCGCCCCACAGATTGGCCCTGATCGCCGGCAAGGCCTACGGACCCTACCCATGCACAAATTTTGTGCACTGGGCCTCTAGTTACTTAAATAATCAGCAACAATTAGTTATAGCAACAGTCAACAGACCTTTTAGTTGTCTGGATATAAATGTTAAGAGGAAATTTATTTAGGATATTTTATTTTTTCAAGAAAGCTAGGTAACTAATTTAAAAGTAAGTGGGAAATACTGTGCAAACAATATCTCGAATAATCTTCCGACCTCCAAATTATTCATTTGACTATTCATTAATTCATTTGACTATTTTTGAGCATCTGCTCAATGGTAAATCCAGGGTTGAATTCTGAAGGGTACCAACTCTGACCTCTGTCCAATGGCCTTGTGTGTAACCAGTGAGACTGACTTATAAATCATTAAAGAAAAGTAGCAGTTTGAAGGTTTTTTTCACCTTTTAAACAATTATGCTAGTGTCAATTTAATTGGAAAAATATTTTTCTAAATGAACTAGTTATTTCCCTGACTTGAACTATGAAGTCAATCAAAATCATTAATCAAGTAGACAGCTATCGATAGAGCCATACCTGAATGTTTTAGTAATTCCAACAATATTAAATTTGCAATTATTATCAATTAAACTTATCAAATCATAGTTATTGGGTAAATATTACTTAACAGGTACTTGCTAAACATGTGCTGAATAAATGAATAATAATTTCAATCATTCATTGACAAAGTATTCATGAAATTATTTCATTCATTTTCAAATTTTAATGTACATGTGAATCATATGCTAATCTTGTAAAAATGCAGATTCTGATTCAGTCATCCTGGAATGAGGCCAGAGAGCCTACATTTCTAACAAGTTTCTAGGAGATGCTGATGTTACTAGTACATGAAGCTCACCTTTAGTAATAAAAATGTCCTCAGTCAACAACCATATAGGAAGCTACTAAAAGTTCTGACTCATGCAATATAGTTACATTTCTGTTATTTGTCACTGGTGTGATCTTGGGAAAATGACTCTCTTTGAATTTTATTTTACTAATCTTTTAAGTAGGGAAAATTATACCTAGCTGATTGTTATGTGAATCAAATGATAAAATGAGTATGAAAGTTATTTTTATAATTTGAAAGAGTCTGCATTTAAATTAGAATTATTATTATTAACTAAGTAGAGGTGATTAATAAGGAGGATCTTTCTTTGAATACATAGTAACTATTAGCAAACTAATTCAAATGAATATTCTGAGATGTGAAGCCTTAATCAAATGCTTACTAGGACATACAGGTATGTACATGATAGCATGTTTCTTCACTACCAAAGCTATTAAATATGTGACCCAATTTCACTTGGTCTACAACAAGATACTCTTTCACTGTAGGATATTAATTATTATTTACAAGTTCATTATAAAAACTGAGATGTCCTATATAACAAAGGCCCAGAGACAATATTTTATGGATAGCATACAAAGAAGTTAGAGATTGATGATTTATAGATCAGGAAATAACAGTTAATCAACTTCCCTGATTTTCCAAGCCATGTTGGGTAGTTTTGCATCACCTTTAGCTTGTCAGCTATGTTTGTATTAATGGTGATACCTTTGCAGGCTGACACAGGATATGCACACTCTTGGAGGTGCTGTATGGAAATTCTCCAGCATGACTGGGAGGCCAGGGGCAAACTATTGTTGCTCATCCATCAGCACCATCATGTGCTCTGACCTCAAACATAGTCCATAGCATTCACTGTCACAGGAAAAAGGGTCTGACTGCATTCCCACACACCAGTGCTCACCAAACACTACATGATGTCATATTCATTTGAGAAACATTTATTCATTAATTTTTGCATCTACAGCAGCCCAGATGTTGGACTTGGGGATTTGAAAAGCTTGGAAATGATTTTTAAAAAAGAGCTGAATGATCAGCTGGCATGGCTCAGTGGTTGAGCACTGACCTATGAACCAGGAGGTCACAGTTCAATTCCTAGTCAGGGCACGTGCCCTGGTAGCGGGCTGGATCCCTGGTGTGGGGTGTGCAGGAGGCAGCCTATCAATGAATCTCTCTCATTATTAATGTTTCTATCTCTCTCTCCCTTTCCCTTCCTCTCTGAAATCAATGAAAATATTTAAAAAAGAGAGCTGAATGTATTTAAGGATTTGAGAAATGAGATATATAAGAATAATGAAAGAGAAAGGGAAGCCAAGGGCACCTTGACATACCTGCTTACAACATTTGGAATTAAGCCTCATACACTGCATTGCATCTAGTTATGATTTGTTTATATTCTTCTAAGAATTTGCTTGTATTCATCTTATAACATGTATTTAATTCTATCATGTGTGTAGTTATTTATCACCCATTTAATTTAATCTAGCCAGTTGTTTAGGTGGATTCCTTACTCATCCTAATTATCTCCCAGAGTGTCCTAAATAGTGATTGCTTTCAATAAATGCTTGTTGACTAAATAAATGGTAAATAAGTGAACCACCATTGCATACACAGAATTAATATAGGTTTAGGAATTCTCAAGTAATAAGGACATAGAAATTGTGCTGGAAGAGACTAGAACTAAGCATTGTCTACAAATAGTCTCAGATTATGGTGGTATCACTAGCATGTAGAATAATAAAGAGATTCAGAACTATTTACTGAGAAAAGCACAGCAGTTACTTGTGTTGAGATGCTCCATTAAGAATATAAAGTTATCTATTCACCACAATAAGACATCTTTGCCATCTCCATGCCTGATATCTCTAAGCACATTGCTCTGAAACCACACACTGCTTTCTCTTCAGGTTTTTTCAGTTATAATGTGAGAGCCACTAGTTGATTATTAGCAGCCTCTCTGGGACAGCTGAAGTTTGAGAAGCATGGGTCACCTCTTTTCAAGTCCATTGTCCTTCAACACTGAAACTTGTCATTCAGCAGTTTCCAATGATCTCACGATGGCTAAGTCTAAAGGACAACTCGCAGACTTTATCTAACTTGGCTGATCTGCAGCCATTAACCTGGGTGACCACTATCTCATTGAAAGGCTCTGGGTGCTGGCTTTCTGTAATACCCACTCTCCTATTTTCCTCCTCCTTTCAGACCAACCTTCTCAGTCAACTTCTTTGCCAGTGCTTCCCAGGGGTTTGTCATTCCTTCTTCTCAAGCTACACACTCCTTTCTGTGCCTTCATCTTTCTTTATGGTTTTAAGTATCACTTATCCCGCCTTCATCTGTAATATGGAGGTTCATATGGACTGCTCTCCATATTTAGCCAATAATACATTTTCAGTTTCTAATATGCAACTTCATGAGGAAAACTTAATGTCAAAATCTGAAAAATAAAAAAATATATAGGTACACATGATTTTGTGATGGAAACCGTGCATCCAGCTTTTAGGCAAGGTTAAAAATCCATACAGACTTGCTTGATGATCTGCCCACCGCTGCCCATAACCTGTTCTGTCCTCTACCCTCCCAAGCTGCTCTCTGAACTTCGCCCAGTCTCCACTATTGGGAAACTTGACAAGCCCTTCTTTCTGGCCAAGACAAGCTGTCATCCAATTTCACAGAAAGTTTTCACCATTCAGAAAGAGTTTGTTTTACCAAAAGAATTCACCTTTGGGCCCTTTCAAATAAACAACTCTCCAAGGAAATTTAACGTCAAAATTAGATTTACTCACATTTGAAAAACATGTCTATCATTCTGCCTCACTTTATGTAACTGATGTGTCCCTGAAATTTATACAAATCAGATAGTTTTAAGTAGAATAATAGTTCAAATGTAATGAATTTGATAAGGAACACAGGAATCTACTTATGTAAAAACCCTGGGTGTAACATCATGGCCAGAAGCGCGACCAAATTGTTTCTTTGTTATGGGGTGGGACCACAACATTAGTAACAAAGAAACAGAATTTCCAGAGGATGAGGCCCAGAAATCAGGATTTTAAAAAGATTCCCAGGTGATTCTAATGTGCAGCCAAGGTTGAGAACCACTGATCTATAGATATAGTATTTCCAAAGGTAGCTTCAATAATAGATCCATTACAAATCATTTCACTTCCACACTCTGCTCCGAGGGCAGGTTCCTGCCTCAAAGCTCGCCCTCCAGTTGGGGGAGGGCGCAGCCGTTTCCAAGACAACCCCTGCAGGACTGACTTCCTTTCAGTTGGTCGCGCTTCTGGCCATGATATTACACCCAGGGTTTTTTAAGTAAATAGTATATAATCTATCTTTGTGTAAATTTGGACTTTATACTTGTATATGAAGTGTACTTATTGTTGAAGGCATACAAGAGAGGGAGAAGGTGAGGCGAACACTTGTGTAGGACCTGCCAGGGGCCAGGCATCATGCCTGCAGCTGTGGCCTGCCATGATCAGAATGCTTAGGTTTTTGCTTTGGTTTGTGTGTGATAGGATATAGGTCAGAAGAACTGTTTTTATCCACAGACAAAAATATTTTTGCTCCCCCAAATCCAAATGCCTTTGAGTTTGCTGTTTCCCCTCTGCCCTTCAGTCTCTTTCCACCCTCTCCTTTTCCTAAGCTATCTCAAAGGGCAGATCCACGGCAAGCTTATTTACTATTATATGAGTTATTGATAAAAAATAACTATTAAATAGATATGGTAATATATATCTATATATATGATTTTGGTTTTTTGTCTTGGCTAATGTAACTTAAGTAATAGTAATTACTTGAGGTTCCTTCCATATCTCTAGTTACAGTCAAGCCTTTTTCTCCCCTCTGGTTGCTGGGACAGCCTCCTCATTCCACGTGTCACAAAGATGGGGGTGGTCTGTGGATCACAGCTTCCACCTCTTTGACAAGAGTTTCTTAACTAGAAGTATAATGAGGTGGGAAAGGCACTGGAGGGCACTTAACTGCATTAACACTTAGAGAACTCAGGCCCCATCCTCCACTCCTGATTACCTTCCCACCATCTTCTGTCCCCCAACCCAGCCACTCAATGGGCCCCGTAGATATGAACGGCAGCACTTGTGTTAACAACTTGGCCACTGCAGGAAGCCAGACCCCAGGAAACAACAAAATATTTCCCTCAGGAAGGCCCTGGCTTGGGGCTTCTCTTCCTCTGCTGTGTCAACAAAGCCTATGTTTCCTAACTCACAGACCATAGAATAAGCTGAATTCCTGATTTTTTTTTTCTTACCTTCCTCTCTGGATGGAAAGGGCCCTATTAGACAGAATTTATATAGCTAAGTTGTGTTGATTTTACTCTCATTAATGGCTCCGACTCATAAAAAAAGCATTGGGGATTTTAAAAATGTATCTGAAAAATAAACAAATACAAGAACTCTAGTTCTTTTTCCAGAACATGAAGCAAACAAAATACTCTGAGTAGGAGTGCCTAATTGTGTTTCACATAGTATAACGAGTTAATAAATCACACAGCAGCTATGTAAATATGTCTAAACTCTGTGTGTGGAATAGTTAATATCCCAATAGCTAATGTAAGTGGATGTTTATTAAATTATGGGAACTCTACATTAATACAAAATAGGCTGACCAAAATTTAAAGGAATACAAAACATATAGTCTTGGATTTGAGGGCGAGCTGGCTGCGCGACATCTGTCACCCCATTGATCACTAGGGTTGATTTGGCTGATCTGGCTGCCTAGGCGAGTGTCCTCTCATCCCACACCCATCTATGTGTATCCCTCCCTTAACTGCGTGCTGGGTCAGAAGACAGCCTTACCCCCAGAGGAGAAGACTGGTCTTCCGTCAAGGGTATATGAGAAGCTGAGCTTCCCTGATAGAACCTTCAAACAAGCTCTCAAACATGCCGTCTTCATCACTTTATAGTTGTTTTTTAAGGAAGAGCAGAGTAGAAGGATGAAATAATATGCAAATATCAGATACCCCACATTGTGTTTTATTTAATATGCACATACACACTGAACACACAGGCATAAATAGATACACACATGGTTAGTTTCTGCATGCTCCAGTTCTGCCTGTTTGAAGCACAGGAAACCTTTGCCTCATGCAAAGAGCCTCAACTTGACATTGTGGCTTTATTTGCCACTCTAGACTTGCCCAAATCCATCACTCCAGCCATATGTCTTCTAAACACCTGGCATGTTTCATATTTGCCACTTAGTCATATCATCGTCTTCAACTACCTCCCACTTATCCACATTTTTCAGAAGCTGTCCAAAACCCATATTCTCTGTAAAGCCTTGTCTTCAAATGTCCAGTGAATTTTCTCATTTGAATTCCCAATTCCTAACTAACTCTAATACTCCTTTTCACACCATTTTCTGGGAGCTGCCATTATTTTTCTTGATATGTGTAAAGATCTTGTCTCCTGAAAGTTGATTATAAACTCTGAAGGACATTATTCATACACTACTCTCCCCAGAAACCTTTCATCACCCAGCACATTGCCTGCTAATGGAATAGTTGCTAAAGAGGTAGATACACTGAAATGAGATGGAACCAAGGAGAGTTGTATATTAAGGCTATGTACGCCACTACATTTCGATCAGAATATTTAATAGCAAAATGTATCCCATGTCATTTTTGTTAAGGGAGATGGTAAATTAATCTCAGTGGGTTGAATTTCTGATTGGCAGGTAAAGGAATTGTAGATAAAATCTTAGAGTTAATAGAGTGAGGGTTGACCAGATCAAAAAATGAATGAAATTGCAAAAGTGTTGTGTTCGGCTCTGGCTGGTGTTTCTCAATGGTTAGAGTGTCGGCCCATGCACAGAAGGGTCACGGTTTCAGTTCCCAGTTAAGGGCAAGTACCTGGGTTGCAGGTTCGATCCCCGGGCCCCATTTGGGGCATGTGGGGGAGGCAGCCAATCAATGTGAAAGGCACATTGACGTTTCTCTCTATCCCCTTCCCTACCAGTCTTTCTAAAAAGAAAAAAAAAGAAAAGTGCTGTGTTTGCATATATATATATATTGCATATATATATATATGCAATTTTATATAGTAGTATGTTAAGGGAAGTCCTCACTGATAAGGGGACTTTTCAACAAAGACCTGAAGGGAAGTGAGGAAGCAAACTACTGGCTTATGTAGAGAAAAAGAGTTTCAGTGGAAAATGCAGCAAGGCTACAGATGGCAAAGAGGGAACATGCTTGGTGTGTTTGAAGAACAGCAAAGATGTTAAAGGAAATGAATAAATAGTGATAGATAAAATCAGAGTTCGCTAGGGCCTAGATTATGTAGGACCTTGAAGGTACTTTGGCCTTTAATCTGAATGAGATTGAAAGCCGCTGAAGTGTTTTGATCAGTGGAGAAAAGATATATGACATGATTGAAAATCTCATTGTAAAATTGGATTTGTTGTTAGCTTTAGCTCACTACACACTGCAATAATTCTACATGCATGGCACTGTTTTATATCTTAAAAAAAATAAGACTAGTTACACTTGAATTTACCATTCAACCCAAAACTTTAGTAGCATTAACTTATATCTAGCTAGAATTCCTAGTGGTAATTCTTTATTTACCATAATTAGGGTAAATTGATTTGTACTGTACTTCCCTGGTTATTATTATCATAAATTTAAAATATTTTCTTAAGATTAAACCATATTTTCAGGTTAAATTATTTAAAAATACAGTCAAACATAGATAGCAGAATAAAAATTTACATTTTCATCTCCCACAATGAACAACTAATGGCCAATCTTTTTCATAAATTTCCCTACTCAATTCCACTCCACTCCCAGTTTACTTTTTTTTAAAATATATTTTATTGGTTTTTTACAGAGAGGAAGAGAGAGAGATAGAGAGCTAGAAACATCGATCAGCTGCCTCCCGCACATCTCCCACTGGGGATGTGCCCGCAACCAAGGTACATGCCCTTGACCGGAATCGAACCCGGGACCCCTCAGTCCGCAGGCCGACGCTCTATCCACTGAGCCAAACCGGTTTCGGCCCCAGTTTACTTTTTAAGTCAAGTTTATTTAAGCACAATTTGCATACTATGAAATCCGTCACTTTAGGCAAGCTATATAGTTATATAACCTACACTACTATTGAGATATAGAATTCCTATCACACCAAAAAATTCCCATATTTCCTTTAGTAGTCAATTCTTTACCTCCATCCCTATTTTATAGTAATGCTGTTCTCCATCCCTATAGTTTTGCATTTGTATGAATATAATTTAAACATAAATATACAATATTTAGTCTACCTGTGAATCTCTATCATTGTAGAATTATTTATATTTAGTCTTCATGTCTAACACTATTTGTTTTGTAAACTTTGGGGCTTTATTAGTAAGTGCATATAAATTAGAATAATTTTATGTTCTTAGGTACTCCCAAGTTTATTTTTATTATTTATTATATTTATTATAACAGTGTTGGCAATAATCTAAGACTGAATTTTTCTGTTGACTATTTCGCTGACGTATTTCTGGTCATATTCATTCACCAATGTGGTTGGAGTATCCATTCTTCCTCTATAAGTGGAGTTGCCTTTAATAGAAGTCAGTTTGGGGCTCCATTTCTTGTGGAATTTGTCCTAGTCTCTTGTGAACCCTCAGAATTTATTTTGAAACTTAGTACTTAGCTTATGACGTCCTCTGAATGTCATGAGTTGGTCCTAGGAAAGTTATTAGGTTGAATAGAAGTTCAGCCATTTGGAGGATGCTTGCATGTTTTTCATTTTTCCTTCTTCTTTCCCCCCTTTTATTCTAGTCTTTGCTCTCCTAGTATGGCCTTCCTTCTCCTTCCCTACCCCCTTAGAATCCAGCCCCCAATCTGCCTCAGTATTTTTAGTGAACTGCCCAACAGGTCAGGAACAAACCATGCTCAGGTCTCTACTCTGCTCTCTTTGGAGAGAATCCTTCCTGAAGCTCAAAAACAGGCATCTGGCTTCTCTTTAAAAAAAAAGAAAAAAAAGAGCCAGGACTAGGCTTTTGGAAGCTTTGCTCTTGGGAGCGTGGGGTCTTTCCCGAATGATATGACTGGCACAGGGAGACTGAGAGGATGACGAAAGCTTTATCCTAACTGGTGCCGGCTTATCCATGGTGGGGGGAGTGTTATATTTTTCTCAGTGCCTGTCCCCTTTATTCCATACACATGCACCTCATTGAGCTAAAGCTGTAGAAGAGTGCAGCCTTGATTTATGAGGGCTGTGTTGCTTCCCTGATCCTGGCTGGCACAGTGCTCGAGGCTTTGCTTTAATGTGTCCATGTTAGGGGGCAACTGGCGACCAGCTGTTGGAAACTGGTTTAAGAAAATAATAAAAATAAAAATACTCGTGGACTATCCTGTCATTCCTGATTTCTGGTACCTGCCATCAGACTTGGAATAAATAAGGGAGTCTTTCCCCTTTGGAATGCGATTTCTCTGTGACAAATAGATTTATATTGTGCTGGAATGATTGGTAGGTATCAGGGGGTCTTGCCCAAGGACTAAGTTAATAAGTGAGACTGTTAGAATAATGACTCATATGATTCTCATCCCCTGTATCCCTGAAGCGTCCCTAAGTACTAACGTACAAGCCCGGAGCTCCAGTGTCTGGGTGGAAGGGAACACTGAGAGAGACTGGATTCAGGGCGAGCCAGCAGCCTATGAGGCTGGCAACCCGGGTGAGGGCTTATCGTAGGAGCAGGAGCTATGGCAGAATGAAAGAGGCAGGTTCTTTTGGGAGGAGTGTCACCCTCGCATATGTGAGCACTGCTGTAGACAGGGCAAAGGGAATAAAGCTTCTTTAAATGTTCTGAATCACATGTCCCTTTGTAAATATTTTGTGTACTGTATATGTGATACATATCAAACACCTCTGGGCATGTGATTTGTTATTTGTTTAGAATTTATTTGTTGCATACTTTGAAAGGAAGACTTGAGATGGCTTACAATAAAATGCATATAGAACAAGGCAGCTAATATTTAAATAAGGTGAAAATCATGTAGACTGAAGAGAAAATAAACATATCAAAACCTTAAACCAGCATTTGTTAAATTATGTTGCTCAGTCAGTTAGTTCCACTGGTTGTCAATAGGTATTTCTTGAAAAGGTTGTTCTGTAATCAAATGAATTAAGCAAACTCTGGGTGCAGAAATGCTAAGTGGGTATGTTTTTATTGCAAAATCCCCCAGAGTTTGCTTAAAAGTAAACTCTACTTTGCTAAAAAGTACTATAAACTTCCAAGAGACTGATACCACTACATTTTGTTTTCATAGTGTTCTGTAGAATACACTTTGTGAAAAATGGACTTACGCCAAAATGATTTCTGGAATGAAGCAGCAATTTAAGTTACAAGCTCCTCAGGCATTAAGGCTAAAGGACATCCATGATGAGGGAATATAGTCTAGTTCTTTAGATGAGAACACTTGATTTTGAAAATGAATTTTGAATGGGATTTATACCATGAATCCTTATTCAAAGGGTACTAGATAATGGATGGGTATTTTCATGATCAGTGACTTTGTAGAAAAGGTAGACTTGGTTTCATTACCGTTTTTTCTTATCTTGACCCATAACACAAGGGAAACATTGGAGAGGGCATCAATTTAAAAAAAACTACAAGTTCTTAGAAGGTGGGATTGAAGATAAAGTCCAGAGCACCCAGTAAAATTTGAATTTCAGATAAACAACAAATAAAATTGTAGTATAAGTGTGTCTAAAAATTACATAGAACACACTTATACTATAAAATTTTCATTTTTAAGTTAAAATTCAAATTTAACTGGATGTCCTGCATTTTTATTTGCTAAATCTAGAAACCCTACTGGAAAGTGTCAGATGTTTGAATCACCCAGCAGCCTCCACTAGGCAATAATCACTGTGCCTGGCACTGCCATAGCCCCCTTTGATTGGAGAGTCCACATGTCAGATCTGTCTTCACCTGCCATCAAATCTCCGGAGTTTCAACTCTTATCTTTGCATTTCCCTGGGAAATAGTTCCATTGACCCTTTTAAAGTCTAGAATATTCTCAAATTGGCATTTAGCTCTTTGGTTCCCTGAAGTCAATGGTTAGCCTTAAGAAGGAACATTCATTTGGTTGTCATGGGCCAACAACGATTTCATCTCCTAGGCAATTTCCCCAGTACTAGTATTTTTCACACTGTCTCTGCACTTGTAGTATATTATTAGCCTTTTCTGTCACCTGTTTGTTGAAATGAGAACGCAAGGTCTCTGGGCCTCTGCAGCCCTTTCTCTTACATTAACTTAAGTCACACCAGATGTGGGCCTTTGCTGCTTAGGAAGACTAATTGATTTCACTAGTCACAATACTTCTATTGTTTTCTCTTTTTTTAAACACAAATAAACACTGTGGTGGATTTTCTCTTCCTTTCCCTCTCTCCTCTTGCCAAAAGAGCCAAAGGTTATTCAATTAAAGGCATCCAGAAGTGTGACGAAAAATCCATGGATGGAGTACATTTACTGTTAAAGAAAAAAAGAGAGCAAGGAGGAGGATAAAGGATTGTAGGGAAGAGGGAAGGATGGCTCTCTGGGACCAGCAGTAACTCTGATGGATGGCTGGTATGTGTAAGACGTTATTATTTGTTATGTGAGTGCAGGGAGATGGCAGCCGAGCTGAGCAATACACCTGCTGGGCTCCAAGAAGCCAAAACAGCTGCACACATTGATTTAGAAGCTTGCTACTTGGGGCTCCAGGAACGAATCAAGCGACAGCTCGTAAAAAAAGAGGGTTTTATTATTCCCCCCCCCCCCTCTTTCTGTAAGCAAACGGCCACATCATATGTTTTCCTAACGCGGTCATAACTCAAAATTAAATCCCAGCCCAAGGTGTCAGCCCGGTGCCATGTCAGGATTGTAACGGCTTGTTTTAGAAGTCACCATGGAGATGGTAGAGAAAGGATGGGGGGCAGGACTTGGGAGGTGAGAAGGGGTACAAAGTGCTCTTTGCTTCAGTGTGGCTTAGGCACTTAAGGACAATTAGCTGTAGGATTTTGTTTTGTTTTAAAGAAGTGAGTTAACTAGCAGTGTTTAGTTGGTGATTTTCTGCTAATTACAATCTCACTTCATAGTGTTAAAATGCAAAGCACTTTCCCACCTAGGGAGCTACTCCTGCCAAAGTTAGTAAGGATAGTTTGTGTAGCATGTGGTGCCAAGGTGAGACTCGTAGGGGTAGGGGCCGTGTGCCCCCTCACCCTTCAAATCTAGTTGTTGATTACACAAATGGTATGTAGTCAAAATATTTTTGGCAAATGATGAATGAAAGTGCTTGGTCATCAAAAAAAGAACAGCTCTTCAAAAGGTTATCAGATTTCTCTGGGCTGCAGCCTGAAAGTACCTTGCCACATTTTAGACATCACACACCTTAAAAATGGTGTAATGAATACCATGAATGGACAAATGAATGAAAGAATAAGCTAATGAAAAACAAGGATTATGCCTCATTGCTAATAGTTCCATAACAGCATAATCATGATCAGAGAGAATAAAATAATGCTCTTCCTCCAAAGCCCACGTCTGTTTAATCCCCAAGCTTCAGGCATCAGTGTAGTGTCCTGCCTTGGCATGTTTGCTCTCAGAGAGGTCATCCATCAACATACTCTCCACCGTTGCTCAGAAGGCAACATATCTCCAGCCCCAACTCTCTCCTGAATTCTCTTTCTGCAACTCCAGCTGCCTATAGTACATTTCACTTAAATTTTCCATTACTTTTTAAAAATATATTTTTATTGATTTCAGAGAGGAAAGGAGAGAAAGAGAGAGAAACATCAATGATAAGAGAGAATCATGGATTGACTGCCTCCTGCATGCCCCCTCCTGGGGATCGAACCTGCAACCTGGGCATGTGCTCTTGACTGGAATTGAACCTGGGACCCTTAAGTCTGCAGGCCGACCCTCTATCCACTGAACCAAACTGGCTAGGGCAAATTTTATATTACTTTGAACTAATTATTCTCCCTCTTCTTCCCTAAATCATTTTTTATCTTAATTTTCTGCTTTTTATTATGGCATCATATTAGTCTTCGTACAAACACTTTGTCAGCTAATAAGTGCTTTC
>NW_006290034.1:11427605-11429731 GCF_000327345.1 Myotis davidii
TGCTTCTAGCAATAGCACACACTAGGAATTGCAGTTTTAAAAAGAGATTCTATAAAATGTGAATCGTGCAAGTGCTAAGTAAGAAAAGTGCATCTCAGGGAAGCTGAGGAGGGATACCGGATTTTAGCAGAGGTAGTGGGAGGAAGAGAGTTTGTCAAATCCCTCATCATAAAGTATCTGATCATCTATCTGTTAAGAGGATGTTCTTGGGAGAGATGACATGCTAAACCACCTAAATTCCTCCACCCATTACTTATGAATTTGTTTATTAACTATTACGATAAAATTTAGTCATCTACCAGATTACTGAAGGACTTGGTATGATATGGGAATGTTCTATTAAGGAAGGGAGGAAAAGGAATAGTAGGCTTGTTTGCATGGGGTGTTGCCAGGAAAGAATGGTCCTAGGAGAGAACAATATGTGGTGGGCAACAATCAAAACAGCAAAGGAGCTGGTTGCAGAAGCAACATAGTAACAGATTCCAAAGACTTATTTCCTAAACTTGATTCCCTATCTTTGTTAAATGAATCACTTGAGCATTAAAGCTTTAAATTTATTTCAGTCGATCAATGTCCTGAACCATATCTCACTTAATTCTGAACACTCAGCTCTGCTATTTTTGTGCAGTGTCTGGACTCAGATGAATATTTCTATAATTAGTTGGGTGACCAGATGATACATTACATCTTTATGTTATTTGGTTTCCTCAATTATGAAACAGGAATATGATCAGAGACATTTTATAAGAAATTGATACAAAGTATTTGGCCACATTTTTGCACATCTAAAATACTAAATGCTACAAAGAGAGCTGTATGTCTAGGAATATGTTATTGTTTTCCTAGGAAGATTGAATTTTCCCACAGGATACTCCTAAAATTAATCTGCTCTATAAAGAAAATTATTAAGTTGTATGTCTATGTGGGGGCTTATGAGGCTGTCAGATTAAATGAATTGATGAGTTATTTTCCTAATATGACTCCCTCTAATCATAAGCATTTTATTCTGCATTTTTAATGGTCTATATTCCACAGGGGACATTTTCAAAGCATTCCATCATCTTGTCTTAAAACCTTATCTCCCATTAGTAATAAAATGAAGCCTATGGTTTTCAAGGCCTGGCCCAAGAATTTTCAGTCCATCTATTTATTCAGCAAACATTTATAGAATGTCTATTATATGTCAGAATTAGAGATATGTACTGATGACAGAATTTGCTATCTAATCACTTTAGCCCTTGTAGTCCTAGGTACAAACTTTTACCATCTGTTTTTTGTTTATTTGTTTTTATTTTTTAAAATATATTTTTATTGATTTCAGAGAGGAAGGGAGAGGGAGAGAGAGAGAGAAATATCAACGATGAGAATCATTGATTGGCTGCCTCCTGCATACCCCCCACTGAGGATCGAGCCTGCAACCCAAGCATATACCCTGACTGGGAATTGAACTCTGACCTCCTGGTTCAGAGTTTGACACTCAACCACTGAGCCACGCTGGCCAGGCCAAACTTTTTTTTTTTAAAGACATTATTGTAGATGTCCCCCTTTCCTCCCCCTCTTTGTCCACCTCCACCCACTCCCCTCTCCCCATCCCTTAGCCGTCACCAAACTATTGTTTGTGTCCATGGGATATGCATGGATGTTCTTTTTTTTTTTTTTTAAGAAAATCGAATTCATTTATTATTTCACCTGTAGAAGTCACATTATTTATTTTATCATTTGTTAATCTTTATTTTGAGATTATTACAGATGACCCTCTACCCCCTAACCCCCAATAGCTCCCTCCCACCCAGGTCCCGCCCCACCCCAGGCTTTCCCCACCCTGTTGTCTATATCCATAGATAATGCATATTCTATATAATAAAAGCATAATATACAAATTGACCCAAGGGCGGAACAACTGGTCGGCGGGGAATGGGGCCAGTGAGGAGGTGACACCAGGTCAGCCAAGGCACATGCCAGTGGGCAGAGGGAGGGGATGGCGCTGGGGAGCAGCGGCAAGCAGCGGTGGCGGAGGGGCGATGGGGGGTGGGGTGAGGCCGGCTGCACGCTGGCCAGTGCAGTCCCCTGATAGGCCCACCCAGGTCACCTCCCGCAGAGGGAGGCCAGACTGTGGCTTAGGCTCC
>NW_006290034.1:11430236-11439732 GCF_000327345.1 Myotis davidii
ATATGCATGGATGTTCTTTTTTTTTTTTTTTAAGAAAATCGAATTCATTTATTATTTCACCTGTAGAAGTCACATTATTTATTTTATCATTTGTTAATCTTTATTTTGAGATTATTACAGATGACCCTCTACCCCCTAACCCCCAATAGCTCCCTCCCACCCAGGTCCCGCCCCACCCCAGGCTTTCCCCACCCTGTTGTCTATATCCATAGATAATGCATATTCTATATAATAAAAGCATAATATACAAATTGACCCAAGGGCGGAACAACTGGTCGGCGGGGAATGGGGCCAGTGAGGAGGTGACACCAGGTCAGCCAAGGCACATGCCAGTGGGCAGAGGGAGGGGATGGTGATCAGGGGGCGGTGGTGACCAGCTGTGGCAGAGGGGCGATCAGGGGGGTGGGTGCCATCCCCTAATTGGCCCACCTGGTTGCCTCCCGCAGGGGGAGGCAGCGGTCAGTCAGACATCCCCAGAGGGCTCCCGAACTGTGAGTGGGCGCAGGCCAGGCTGAGGGATTCGTCCCCCGCCCCCCGAGTGCACGAATTTTCATGCACCAGGCCTCTAGTATGCATATAAGATCTTCGTTTAATCTCTTCCTGCCCTCCCCCACCCTCTTCCCTCTGAGAATCATAAGTCTGTTCCATTTCTGTACCTCTGACTATATTTTATTCACCAGTTTATTCTGTTCATTAGATTTCTTATTTGTTTATTTTGATTTTTAGATTCACTTGTTGATAGATATATATTTGTTGCCATTTTGTTGTTCATATTTGTTATCTTTTTCATTTTCTTTTTCTTCCTTTTCTTCAGTATTAACATTTAACATTTCATATAATATTGGTTTGGTGGTGATGAACTCCTTTAGCTTTTTCTTGTCTATGAAGCTCTTTATCTGACCTTCAATTCTAAATGATAGCTTTGATGGGTAGAATAATCTTGGTTGTTCACAGAAAAAAATGTCTCAGTTGTTGAACAAAATTTCGGTTCTCAACCAGACAACCCTTTTATCAGATGCTCATACCTGTGTGATCAGTCATGCATCTTTCAGGTGACAAAGGCTAGAGAATGCATGAGTATGAGTAGGTTACCAAGTTGTTAACATCTCAGGAAGTTGGGCTGTGAATATTCTTATGTTTTTTTGCCACTTATTATTATTAAGCATGTACAGTAGGTCACCATGGGCCCTAAGAAGGTTAGAGTTAACAGCAAAGTGAAGGGAAAGTTGTGAGAAAAACAATAGAACTTAAAAAAGAAATATAGTATAACTTTTATATTTATTGAAAAAATTTAACATTATGAAGTACTTTGTTTTCTAAGCTTTTTTAAATGCTAATTTTTAACTTTATTTTTGTTGTTGATATTATTACAGATGTTGCCATTCCCCTCTCCCTTTGGCTACCTCCGCCTAGCCCCCACAGCCCCCCCCCTCCCTCTGGCCATCACCGCACTGTTGTCTGTGTCTTCAAGTCATGCATATATGTTCTTCGGTAATCTCTTCGCTTTCATCCAGTTCCCCCTGACACCCCTCTCCCTGACAGCTGTCAGTCTGTGTTTTCTATGCTTTTTAACTTGAATGTAATCTTATGCTAAATTGTTTGCATGTACCTAGGATATATTTGCACAATCTTTGATTATCATTTTTTTCAATAAATTATCAATTTTTTTTTTTTAGTTTAGGTCTTTGCCTTGTATTTGGCATACTAGTAAATGTGAGTTTTGCTTTGTAATACAATTGGAAAGATTTTTTTAAAATTAGATAACAAACATAGTGCGTTACATTGACTCATTTAACATTGATGTTTACTTTTAGCTTTGCCTGTTGATTTCTGGAATTCCCCATGTTTTAAATGCTTTTAAAGGACCTTGCCTATTCGTGACTGCTGCATTTAGTATAGGGTGGGGCAGAAATAGGCTTGCAGTTGGTTGTGTGGAAAATAATACAATAATTAATAAATAATAATACAAGAGTAAACTCTGTTTTTTGTATTCATACTGTACACCTACTTTTGTCCACTCTGTATTTAGGAAGATTTGTTTCTGGAGATAGTCTATTAGCACCCTGTAGGCATTCCCACTCTTCACTTTTATATTTTTCTGAATTGCAGAAGCTGGAAAGAGAACCCTCCATTTTTATTTCTCTCATGTTGCTAGTATTTTTAATTTTTTTAATTTTAAGTTACTATTCTCCAGAACCAAACAGAAGACCAGTTGCAAGAACTTGAATAAACAGGGTAGCATCAGTATAGCCTTCACAACATCTTAAAGACCCTCCGCTGCATTCCCATGGCCACTGAACACTGTGACATAAAACCATGTTGGGTCCCTGTCCTTGTCCGTCAAATCACACTGTTTCTAGCAGTGACAGGTAGGTAAGTAGCCTACCTTTCTTTCCCTCGCTCTATATACTTTCTCTGCTCCGGTCTGCCCTCGATCTATCTTGCCACCCCTTGTTAATATGTATTCCCATCTTATTTTCCCCTCTGTTTATTTTCTGGTCTCCAAATCTGCTTCCCTGCATGCTTCACTCAGGTTTTAATAGCCAATCATGCCTCACCAACTCTACCCTAAAGTGATACCAAATATTAAATTATACAGATAATAGAGCAAACTCAGTCAAGCCTTATTTACATTTGTATATCAGTTGAACTAGCAGAAGAATAGGAAATTTTGCTGTGGTACCTTACACTGTCAGTCTGCAGTTGCTATTATTTTAAGTAAAATTGATCTGTTATACCTCCACATCTTTTTGATCTTGAGGGTGTGTGTGTGTGTGTGTGTATGTGTGTGTGTGTGTGTGTGTGTAAAGATGGGAAGGGGCATAACAAATGAACCAAGAAAGTGAAAGAAAAAAAAACATGAAAGAAAATTCAAAGGAGAAAGTGTCTGTAGACAGATGCCTCATACCAGAGGCCTGTAAATTTGTGAGCATGTGTGTAAAGTTGTCCATTATACAGTCACTCAACATGTGTTTATTGGGTGCCTGCTATGAGACCCACACCATTCTAGAGGTTATGAAGTTGACCCCAGGGGCAAGCATTGCACTGGATATAATTCTATCACAGGCCTGGATCAGCCTCTTTGGTGTAAGATTCTGGCATAAGAAAAGGTGAAGGAGAGGAGCCAGGAAGCTCCCACATGCAACCTCAGCTGATTGAAACCATACCCTCTCCCATGAAACACTCATTTTGACTTTACTGTCAGGAGATAAAACATTCTTCTCCCTTCTCTCCATGTGGAGATGTTTTATAGATAATGCTGCTTGTACTGGAGAGACCTTCTCTGTAAAATGGAACCTCCCCCCTATTCCTCCCAAGTGCCTGGTCATCTTGCTGACTAGCAGAGAAGGACAAGGAAAGAGGGCTTGGTTGGAGGCTGCTGGAAATTAGTTCCACCTAACAAAGTCCAGAAGCGGGAGTGTTAAGTGAAAACCAGCAGGTCTTGTTTCTGGTTGAGTTTCAGAGACTAAGACTCTCAACTGTAAAATAAGATTGAGTGACCTTCTTCCCATCGGGAATGAAAATACGGAATTGAGATAGTGAGTCTAATTCTCTTCTTTCCACTTGGACAACTGGCATCTTCTATGGAGGTAGAGGGAAGGAGAAGTTACTTCACTGTCCACTCCAGGGTTCTTACTCTCACCCAAGTTGGTGATGACAATTATAATGAATAACACTTGATATCTCCTAGGTGGAAAACACTATTTGGCACCTAACATATACCATTTTATTTAATGCTTACAAGTCAGATAAGAACTTCCTACTTTTCAGGTGAATACATGGAGTTTACCAAGTTCTATTCAGCACCAAAGCCCATCCCATAAGGTGATGATAATATATTAAAGAGTATTAAGTATTTGAAGAGAACTTGTAAGTCAACTAGTCCAGCTTCCCATGTAACCCAGAATCTCTTTCTGCAGCAGCCTTGATAAAAGTCTAGCCTTTGTTTGCATGTATCTCAGGATAGAAGCCGGTGAAATGGGAAAGCCCTAGCCCTAACCGGTTTGGCTCAGTGGATAGAGCGTCGGCCGGCCTGCGGACACAAGGGTCCCAGGTTTGATTCCAGTCAAGGGCATGTACCTTGGTTGTGGGCACTTCCCCAGTAGGGAGTGTACAGGAGGCAGCTGATCAAGTCAGAGGTTTGGATTCAAATTCCAGCTCTGCTGTGTATTCATTAACTGTGTACCTACCTTGGTCAGGCTATTTCACATTTTTAACATCAGTTTTTTCACCTATAAACAGGAGACAATACCCAAACACAGAATTACTATGGTGAGGAAATGAGCTGTTACATTTGAATGTTCATTCAATAAGTCAACAAATTTCACCTGTTCCTTTTTTTAAGCCACTCACTCTGCCACACACAGTGGATACATTAGTGAACAAAAAGACCTGGTCCCTGCTCCCTGAAGTTTGTAGGTCAGTGGAAGAGACAGATAACCAGGGCTGGGACTAGGGGAAAGGAAGGAAGGCACTTGCCTTTGATACAAGTATTAAGGGGGTGCCCCAAAACTCAGTAATCAAGATCAATAATATCTTAATGCAAAAATTTAAAAAATAAAATTAATGTAAAAATTCCATCATAAAAATCAAAATATTAAGAAATGTCAGGATCAATATTACTAATTTTTTCTTTTGACTGAACTCCAGCTTAACAAACAAGTATACACACACAAAACAAAAAGTGTATGTAAGACTTTAGCTGATAAGGAAAGGGGAGATGGTGCCTGGTAAAGGGAACAGCATTTAGGAGCATGGGTAGAAGAGCCTGCACAAAATTTAGTATTGTCGGATTATGATGGCCAAGGAGCAAGTGGAGCGTGGTGTGCCGGAGCAGGGATCGGGGCCAATCACACAGGGCTGGGTGGCCCAGGAAAGTACATGGGGTTGCATTCTAAGTGCAGTGCGAAACCACAGAAAGGCCTTAAGCAGAAAAGTGACTTGCTTGGTTTTAAAGATATTGTTCTGGCCAATGAGTAAAGAAGAGAGAAGTAAGGAGAAATGGAGGCACAAAAGGCCAGCTAAGAAGCCACTACAACTGTCCAGGCCAGAGAAGAATGTCTTGGCCTATATTAATGTGATTATTCACCTATTGTTCTAGGTACTAGGCATACATTGTGGGCTTCGTCACTCTAACTGTGTGACATTCAGCAAGTTATTTTGCCTCTATGACTTTTGGCGTCCTCATCTGTAAATTGGAGAAAATAATAGCAATGATTGCATAAGGTTGTTGTGAGGATTAATTTAGATAATGCATGTAAAAGCCTTGGAATGACAAATAGTAAGTAAAAAAAAATGTATAGAAGCTGTTTCTTATCTTTATATTCCTGTCAATGCCTAATACAACACCTGTCTTCTAGTAAGTGCTCAATAAAGATGTGGTGCATTAAAATACTGTTACTGAGGTACCCCTAGTATCTTATGTATACAGAGTTGTTTTTCATTAGCGGAGATGATCCTGTTAATGCTATTTCTAAGTATTTCTCAGAGTCATCCCTTGCTTTCCAACTCCACCCTAATTCTGGTTTTCATAATCTCTTGCATAAACTATTGCAATAACATATAACTCATCTTCCTGGCTCCAGACTCCTTCCATTCAGTCTATCCTACATATTGCTTCAAGCCTTGTTTTCAAAAATACAGGCCAGTTCATGTAGTTCCCCTTCTCAAACATTTTCAGGGGTTTCTGACTGCAAAAGAATGAAGCCTAAGTTTCTTAGTGTGGTGCTCAGAAAAACCCTCTGTAATCCAGGCTGACCCTTCTATCTTCAGCTGCCCATCCTATGATGCCTGCCTAGGTGCCTTGCTATTCACCAAACATACACATATCCTCAAACCTTTTTGCTTCTGTTCAGATAGTTTATTCTATAAAAGATGTACTCCTCATCGTATCAGCCTGTATTCATCCAACAAGACCCTGCAGTAAGAAAAACAAGACAGAAATAGCTCTCCCTTCATTCTGTTGCTGTTACGTACTGGATTCCTGTCTCTCCTATGGCACATTCCACGTTACCCATATTCCACATCCTGTCTCAGGGTAACGTGAAGAAACATGGCTCCAAATGATGGTAAAAATAGTTGTAGGTCATTTAGCAGAGTAGTTAAGGGTACATTTACATTTCAGACTTGCTTCAAATTTCAGCTGTATGGTCTTAAAAATTACTTAACGCAGCACACTCTCCCCCATGCCATTCCCTTTCCCCCCTCTTTCCCCCACAGGCACTTATCCCCTAGATCAGCGATTCTCAACCTGTGGGTCGGGGCCCCTTTGGGGGTTGAACGACCCTTTCACAGGGGTCACCTAAGACCATTGGAAAACACATATATCATTACATATTGTTTTTGTGATTAATCACTATGCTTTAACTATGTTCAATTTGTAACAATGAAATTGGGGGTCACCACAACATGAGGAACTGTATTAAAGGGTCGCGGCATTAGGAAGGTTGAGAACCACTGCCCTAGATTCTAGGAGACCCCTGAGACTTGCAACCAGGGGAGCAGTGGGTAGAGGCAGCTAGTCCCAGACTAACTTCCTGAGCCTGTCTCTGAGTACCCCTTTCTCAAACTTTTCTGTGATCCAAAGCAGCCCAGCCTAGACTCTCCTGTTGCTTCTATGCCCTTCCTTGTTTCATTGTCCTGAGTGTGTTTTTGCTGTAGCCAATACATTCTTTCTTGCTTTGCTGCAAAATAAAAAATATTTAATCCTCTGACCCTCAGTTTCCTTATCTGTAAAATAGAAATAGAAAGCCCTGGTCCATTGTACTATTGTGAAGAATACATTAGAAAATGTACTTAAAGCTTCTGGTTCAGAATGGGTACATGATAAATAGTGTTGTTGTTATTAGTGTGGATTGTAGGGCAAGTATGAGACTTGGGATTGTACAGACGCAGGGTCACGTACCTGCTTAATTGCGTCATATTTGACTCAAGCAAACCACTTAACCTATCAGTTTCTTCACTGGAGATAATACACATCAATCATAGGGCCTTTTTGGGGATTAGAAAATGACAATAATAATGTATCAACAGCAAACTCTTGATGAGTACTCATCATGAATGAGAAATTGTTCTCAATGCTTTACATATATCAATTCATTTCATTCCCCAAACAGCCTTCTGAGGCAGAACTCATTGCTGTCTCCTTTCTATAGACTAGGGAACTGAGACCCAGAGAAGCTAAGTAACTTGCTCAAAATTAAACACTAAACAAATTGTAGTGCTGCTATTTAAACACAAACAGAATGGAATTGAGTGCCTGGCATCTGGTAAGTTCTTCATGCATGTTGTAATAAATGTTAAGAGCCGCCTTCTTCCCTTCACATTCCCTGTGTCAGGAGAGGGACCACGTTTTACATAACTCGGTAGCTTTGGCACACAGCACCATGCCAGCACTTAGGCAGAGGTGTGCTGGAATGGGCTCATACTGGTTCTCAATAGCCACCTTTCTTCCCAACTCCACATTCAGTAATGTCATGTTAAAAGCTTTAAATTGATTATGGGGAAGAATTTGTATCATAGGAATAAGGCAATGCCAACATGAGCCTTGGGCTTTACAATCAAGTCAATAATTTCCTTTTTTTGATTAAGTTTTCAGTTGGGTTTCCATCATTTTTTTTTTATCAGTCTCAAAAATCTGTTGTTTAAGATATTTTCAGGAAGGCTGAGGGTAGACAAAGGTGACATACAGCAATATTTATAAAATTTATTAGTTAGAGAGAATTCCTATAAGATTATAATAATCACAAGGCCTTCTAATTTTGGGGGAAGGTGACATTTGTTCTCAAAGTTCTGCTTCACCAGATTACTTATTTAAACACTCAGATCTGCTGTACTATATGCCTAGCATACAACCTGAGGGATGTAGGGGAGAGCCAAGCACATGCGTTTTTAATGTGAGAATTGAACTATCGGTTACTCTCCAGAGGTAAGAGATATTTCATAGCTATGGATAGTTGATTGCCAAGTGGTCTTCTGCTACAATTGTTACTTCTATTTTGGTTCTAGCAGCTAAGCAAATTGTCTCTTTTGCCAAAGAATGCAGCAACAAAATTAAAATAAAAGAACTTCTCTTTTTGTTTGCAGATGGCAATGTGGGTGGTCACAAAGATCCATAAGATTTTGTTTAATTTGTATGGCTCCCCCTTTTAAAAACTTGTTTGTAACAATGCTTTATATTTTCATTGCATTTTATATTTTTCGAAGGACAAAGTTTAAAAAAAATTTATTCTTTCTTTTGAGTCTCATAATGCCCCTAGCAAAGAAAGAGAAGTACAGGGCAGGTTAAGTACAGGGCAGTGTCACGGCCAGGTATTGGCAGAGATGGAATAATAATAACTCAGGTCTATAGTGTCACCATTGATTTTGCACTACCATGAGCTGCTGGAAGGTTTCAGATGGCATTCCTCTGGGTGGTCCACGTTAGTCCTCCAGGTGTTTGAGAAGCTGATCAAAATGAAAAGCAGGTTAAAAAAGAGCACAACAACATTTTCCTCTTGCACATTTGAATCCACAATAAATGCATAAAAATTACCCAGAACTGGATAAAAGGAGAAATGGCTGTTTAAATACTACAAATGTTTGGTTATCTAAAGAAAACAGCTACAGAGTTTATTTTATTATCTTTCTTTCCCATGATAGAAACAAAAGTAAGAAGATGACCCAGGAAATCTTTAGCCTGCCAAGTAGATTTTAGAAAACTAGATAATTCGTACTTAAATATCTCAAACCAAATCAGAACAATAGCCAAGAGATATCACATGTGTCCTATTAGGACATTTCTTCCTTTAAACAATATTTATTGAAAACTGAGTATGTACTAGGCACTATGCCCAGTGCTGAGAAGAATTCAAAGGTGCATAAGATGGAGAGTTTCTGCTTATGATTAACTAAGTTACACCCATAAACACAGGATTCACAGACAGAGATTTGGTCTGTAGATAATATTCAGCAAGAAGGCTGAGCCTTCTTTTTTTTGTGAAATAGAAAATAATACAAGAGGTATGGTGAGAAAACAAGCAACAATTGGTGTTCAGTGTTGCTCAGCAAATTTAAATTCTCTTAATTATGCTGTTGAGGTTCTTGTTTCCAGGTCTTTCATCCTTTGATATACCTGGAGGGCATCTCTGTTGGCCTTTCCTTACTCCTGACTAAATTCACTATTGGAAACTAATTGGTGTGCAGTAATCACTGAATATGGAAGGAAGGACTGCAGCATCAAAGCAGAAAAGTCTGAAGCCCACAGCCATACATATCAATCCTGTTCAGGCCTGTTGTGTGCAAGGGCACTCACAAAAGACAAGAGCCAATGGTGACTGGATGTCCCTGGTACATCTTGTCAAATTCTGTAAGTTGGGACAACACAGCAGGTTAATTGAATGCTCTCTAGGAACCATAATTCTCGTGAAACTTAATCTGTGGCTTCACGTATGCTTTGTCCTGGAGAATGTCCCAGTGCACATGAGAAAACTGTGTATGCTATTGTGGCTGGAAAGAG
>NW_006290034.1:11439762-11444069 GCF_000327345.1 Myotis davidii
TGGTAGATCTACTTGGAATATTGTTTTGTGTCAGTACTAAATTTACTTACGTATTTTCTGTCTGGTTGTTCTATCCATTATTGAGAGTGGGGTGTTGAATTATCCCACTATTTTATTTATTTCTCCAATTGTGTAAATTTTGCTTCATGTATTTTGGTGGTCTGTTATTAGGTATGCAAATGATTATAATTATACCTTCTTGCTGTATTAAACCTTTTATTAATATGAAGTGCCTTTCTTTGTCTCTTGTAGCCTTTTTGATAACCTGTATTTTTTTTTTCTGATATTAGTGTAGCCATTCCTACTTTCTTTGTTTACTATTTTCAAGAAATATCTTCCAGTCTTCCATCAGTGGACACTTAGGTTGCTTCCATATCTTAGCTATTGTAAATAATGCTGTACTGAACATAGGAATGCATATACCCTTTTGAATTAGTGTTTTGAATTTCTTTGAATAAATACCCAGAAGTAAGATTGTTGGGGCATGGTAGTTCTATTTTTAATTTTTTGAGGGACCTCCATACATTTTTCCATAGTGACTGCACTAATTTGAAATTCCACCAACAGTGCATTTGGGTTCCCACTTTTTCACATCCTCACTAAAACTTGCTGTTTGTTGATTTCTTGATGATAGCCATTCTCATAGTTGTAAGGTGATATCTCATTGTGGTTTTAAGTTGCATTTCTTTGGTGAGTAATGATGTTGAGCATCTTTTCATGTGTCTGTTAGGCATCTGTATGTCTCCTTTGGAGAAATGTCTCTTCAGGTTGTCTGAGTCCAGGGCCTTGCATATGCTCACTTCTCTACTAGGAGGTGGGAGATGGAGAACATAATTCCAACTCTGCTCCACCTTGTGTGCTCTTGTGCAAGTAATCTCATTTCTCTCGGCTTCAGTTTCTTTATCGGTAAAACATAGGGATTGAATTCAGTGCTAAGTTCTCATTTAACTTTGACTTCCTAACCGCTCTGATAACTAGAATTGCCCCCATTTCTTTGTAGATTTCAACATATCAGATTTTATTGAAAGAAAATAGGATGGGCTGCTTTTCTTTTGTTCTATTTTCCCCTTATCCCTTTTGTTCAATGAGCTACAAAATAATTTGATTTAGACAGCAATAACAGTCCCACATTTTCTCTATGGGTCAAATGTTAAATAGCTTAGTTTAGTATTCTTCTAAAAACACTAAACACACACACACACATACACACACACACACAATCCTAATGATAGCTTGCCAATAGCATAGAATGTCATAAATGCTCTCCTGGAGTGGAAGTTTACTGCCGAGGAAGGCTTTCTGTGGAGATGGGGCAATAGTCAGTCTCCAGGAGGGTTTTTGAAAAAGCATATTGAACATCATAATAAAAGGGTGCTATTTGGAAAAATGAGGGTGGGGCGTTTTATTTTGCTAATATTAAGTAAACCTCTATGAAAACCTGCTTAGCTGGTGAAGACTGTGTGGAAGTAGTGCTCCTCTGTGAGGGAGTTTGGGAGGAGGCACAATATCAGAGGAGGAAGATGAGAGGTAGTCCGTATTTTGTGGGAAGGGTGTGAAAGTGAAGTTTTCTTGAGAGTTAACGTTATTATTTTTTCATTTATTTTAATTACAAAAGAAATTATACTTATTATAAAAAGTATATAGAAATCGATAAAAGTAGATTTAGGCCAGATTGTGCTTGGAAGACACATTTCAGAATTGGTCTCTCACTCTCTTTCTGTTTCTCTCTCTTATTCTCTCTCTCCTTTATTATTATTATTATTATTAAATTACTTGCAAATATAAACGAGGGCAATTGAATGTAGAACAGATGGTACATTAGGACTGTGACTCAGGCACAATGAAATTGCTACAGTGCATAAAATGATTCATGGAATAATTATAAATGTTAACATATTTAACTTCATTTTATAGATGAGGGGACTGTTTAAGGCCTTTGTCTGAATTTAAAACTAAGAAACAGTACAACTAGGATTCAACCCAAGGTCTGACTCCAAATACTTCTTTGCTCTTTACGTTATTAAATAATATAGGAAAACTCTTACAAAGTGTATGTTTTTGTTTTGTTTTTAATGAGATGATAATGAAGGAAAAATATCCTTTGATTTATAGTATGAGAGATGTTGGGCATTGAATCTGTATAGAGTGATATAATATATGCATTAGATGGGATTTTATCTTCAGTGTCCTATTCAACTCTGGCATTGATATATTAAGCTTTACAGTACAGTAACAGCTTCCAGGGATGGGCAAACTTTTTGACTCGAGGGCCACAATGGGTTCTTAAACTGGACCGGAGGGCCGGAACAAAAGCATGGATGGAGTGTTTGTGTGAACTAATATAAATTCAAAGTAAACATCATTACATAAAAGGGTACGGTCTTTTTTTTCAATAGTTTTATTCATTTCAAACGGGCCGGATCCGGCCCACGGGCCGTAGTTTGCCCACGGCTGGCTTAGGCCCTTGAGAAGAGATGCACTTGCCGTCTGACACAGATTCTTGCTTTACCATGGTCTTAGAACAACGGGACCCATGTTTATACCAGTTTTTGGTCACTCGCACCTGATAACGCCAGGCAGGGAGCTCACTAGACATTTTTTTTCTTGCCCATGAGTAGGCCAAGGTATTCCCTGTGCTTAAAGAGCATCAACCTTTTCCAAATCCATCAAAAGAAGTAGCTCAATAGCAAGAAGAAACAGGTTCATAGTGCAGCTGTTAACCATCTTATTTAGAAATGTGGTCCCATCTGCCAGAGCAGCAAACTTGCTCATCACAAAGCCATTCTTAGATCTGTGATCTATGAGAAGGCTCATGACCCCACCTGTGAGCTCCAGACATAAACTTATTGTATCAAACAGATGGGTAATAACATGGAACTTTCACTCCAGTAAAAATTACCTCCACCTTTTATCAATTGGTCAGATCAGACCAGATACCAAAGAGTATTCTCAGATCTAGCCAAACACAGAAAGCTGCTTTTGTTGTATGCTGGGTAATGGAAAATGGTTAAATAAATACTTTCCAAGCTTAAGACCTATCTAACACCAACACATCCAGTTCTTATTTTAAGTTCATAGGCTTGTTCAAAGTCAGGCTGTTGTATGACCTCAAAGCAAGAACAATTCATCTTCTACTGAGAAAGGCCTTTTTATTTATGGAATAATGAAATTCAAAACCACCTTAAAGCTCACCCAGCCCAATCTCCTTCCCATAGCAAAAACATTTTCTAAAGCACCAAAGATGACTGAGAGCAGCAACGTTTTAAAATATTATTAAATTTTATGAAATAATTTTAAAAATACAGCAAACCCCTATTGACAACTGTCATTTTGACATTTTTATCTCAGATCTTAAAAAAACACACACAAACTTTACTTAAGCAGGTATGTTTATACACAAACACATATTATGTATCATATATATATATTTGCTTTTTGTTGTTAATTTTTCATAAAGGGCATTGAGATATAAATCCATTTGCAAATTGACTTTTTCATTTAACATTATGCTTTTTCCAAGATTTGTCCAGGTTAACATACAATGCTAACATGTTTGTTTCAATAATTTAAATAACTATTTGGTATCTATCTATCTATCTATCTATCTATCTATCTATCTATATAAAAGCCTCATGTGCAAACTGTCTCCTTGGGAGTTCAACCGACCAGGAGTTCGATCACTCGCTATGAAGTGTGCTGACCCCCAGGGGGTAATGCAGAACAAAGAAAGGCTCCTGCCAGCAGCTGGCAGCCAGGGAAGGGAGGCCCTGGCTGGCAGCTGACAGCTGCTAGGGACCCTACCCGTGCACGAATTTCATGCACTGGGCCTCTAGTTTTATTATATGGATATATCTAATGGGCTCAATGAATAATTACACCAACATAAGAGGCATAACCTTGGACAGTCCAGGCAAATCAGTAGGTAGGGTCACCCTGAGTCTATTACAATTTATATGCCTCCTTATTGATTGACATTTAGGTACGTTTCAATTTTCAGGTGGCATAAATAGTGATACACTTAATCTCTTCAAATGTGCTCTCTGGTGTACAAGTAAAGGAACTTTCTCTATATTCTAGTAAAAATTCTGAGCTGTAGATGTGCACTTGGCTACATGTGGACATGTTGCTTTGCAAATTTGCATCCCCTATTAGTTCTGCATAGGACTATTTTCCCACATTTTCATCAATATTTATAGAATTACTTGAGGGGTGGCATTTCATTATTCTTTTAATTTGCATTTCCCTGATGAACAGTGAGATTGCACAAACTTCTATATGTTCACTGCCCATTTAGATTACCTCTTCCG
>NW_006290034.1:11444103-11445952 GCF_000327345.1 Myotis davidii
GTCATAATATTTGGGCTAATATCAGGTAAACAAAATATGGCTTTTTTAAATTAAAGTATAATTGACATAAATGTTTGTTTTTACTCCCTTTTTAAAATTTCTGTGTTTTAGGTGAGTTTAGACAATTTATATTTTCTATGATTTTAAATATTTCTCACTGTATTTTTTTCTTGATCATCCCTGCTAGTGGTTATCAGTTTTACCAAACTTCGCAAATAACAGATGTTGATTATAGACAAACTTGGTGAGAATTGATATCCTAAAACATGAGTCTTCATGAACATCGGACATCTATTTATTTGAATCTTTAATTTTCCTCAGATGTTTTGTTATCTTTATGCCTAGTATTAATTGTTTTTGATGATACTATAAAGGGCATTTTATAATTCATTTTCAAATTACTGCTAAAATATACGATTGATTTTTACATATTTATCTTAGATGAGTTAACAATACTGGCCTTGCTAAATTAACTCATTGATTCAAATGATAGATTTTGGGATTTTTGAAAGTACAGACCACATACTTTATGAATAAAAGCAATTTTGCTTCTTCCTTTCCAACCTTTATATCTTTTCTTTTCTTTTTCTCTTATTACCCTAGAGTACAATAGTGAATGAAACTAGTGAGAACGAATGTCCTCATGTTTCTGACTTCAGGGGAAATTTTCAGTGCCACAGTATTGAGTATGCTGGGGGCTTTGTTGATGTCCTTTATCAATTAAAGTTCACTTATATTCCTAGTTTGCTGAGAGTTTCTAATACAAACAAGTGTTGAGTTTTATCAAAAGCTTCGCATCTACTGAGATAAATGTGTGTGTGTTTTTCTCCTGCCTTATCTGTCAACGTGGTCATTGGTTGAATTTTCTGAATCTTAAGCTAACCTTGGAATAAATCATAAGCCAACCCCATTTGGTTGTAATGTATTATGCTGCTTATATATTGGCTTTTGATTGGCAGCATAGCAAGTTTGGGCCCTGAAATGCTATGTGAGATTCGGCTTTACTCCGAAGAGATTTCGAACTAATCTTTTGAACATCCTGTCCCATGCAGTTTCAAAATACAGAAATTATCTTGAATCTCCCACACTGATAGAAGTTTATCTCCTACATCCTCCAAGATGACAGAGATTTCACTCTGATTTTTAAACGTTTCCATTCCAGCTCCCCAAGCCTCTTTTGCTATCCCCAAACTCAGCAAATGTCCTGTGGAAAAATACTGGCCACGTGTTTCCATCCTTCCAAAACTATAGAGTTTAATTTTTAGAATTCAGGAAGGCAAGTTTCAGCTAAAGAGGAGAGTAAATGATGTAGAAAGGAATCATTGTACATCAGATAATGCAAAGTTAATAGCCTAAAATCTGTATCTTTAACCCACAGAAAGAAAAGGAGGGTTTGAAGGACTTCAGTCCTTGTACTCGATTAATTTAAATGCTATTATATCTCTAGCCCTTGATTCTAATCGTCTCCTCTTGAATTCTCAATACCTGCATTCATGCTGGCTTGCCCCAGAGACGCAGAGCAGCCCACTGTCCCCACTGAAAGGAAATGAAAAATCGGCTGATGCTAAACAGACCTCCTTTAGCAACTACAGCCATCTAAGCATTGTATCCTGCAGCGTGATTAATGAGTTTTCTTTCCCTTTACATTTAAGAGCAATGTGTTTTAGAATGGAAGGGAGAGAAACAGAATGAAGAGGGGGGATGAGGAAGAGACAGGGCAGAGATGCAAAAGTAAACAAGGAGAAAGTATGTGAGAGATGGAGCCTGACAAAAACGATTTCTCAATATAAAATAGAGTTAATCAGAACAGATATTTCCTCCTAATATAAAGGATTCTACCTCCACCCTA
>NW_006290034.1:11446518-11469660 GCF_000327345.1 Myotis davidii
TTATTTAGGACTATTTAATGTAAATTATCCACTCTACTGAAAACAGTAAAGACAAAGGAAAATTAAAAGAGGCTTTGCATCTCCCTAGCATACTTTTGTTTTAAAGTCATCTATTCCTGACCTCAAAAAGAAACAAAGCTTCATTATCACTCTCTATATTTGTACATTAATGGTTGCAATTTAAGAATTTAAATACATTGTGGGGGCAAGGGATGGGAAGAGTGATGTTGGGCACATTGATATTTTTTTTCTTTTCCTGTTTCCTCCAGCTTTCCTATTCTTACATAGATATTAATATGGCTTTATTTATATATGGTATATCTCATATTATTATATTACATATTATATAAAATATTATATAGCATGATATATGTTGCATATATATGATACATGAGAGATATGTCTATATCTATTTATTTATAGCATGATTGACATGCGGTCACAACATTTGTCACTTCATTTATTGACATAGTAGATTTTCCAGATCTAGGCCAGTGTCTACTTTCTTCTTCACATCCCCAAATGTGTCAAAGAGCTCTGCCTCATGGAAAAAACTTCTGCCAAAGGCTCATACATCATGAAGGCTGATCTTTTTTCATCAGCCTCCACCTAGGTTAAAGGTACAAAGACTATTTTTTAATTGACTTTAGAGAGAGAGGAAGGGAGAGGGGGAAAGAGAGAAACATCGATGTGAGAGAGAAATATTGATTGGTTGCTTCTCATGTGCTCCCCAACGGGGATTGAACCTGCAACCTGGGTATGTGCTCTGACTGGAAATCAAATCCATGACCCTTCAGTGCATGGGACAATGTTCCACCCATCTGAGCCACCCTGGCCACGGTTATAAAGGCTGTTTTCATTCCTTGTTTTTAGTATCTACTCTGGGCCTTTACTAGTATGTACTGGATTCTCAATAGCTTCTCATAAGGCTGTAGATATTCCACTAATATGGACCCCATGTATTGAGGTCTGAAGGCTACATCAGGAGAGCATTTTGCAGAGCGACTTGGCAGAAAGAAAGGGGAAAAGTATTTAGGGGTATTGTGTGCAATTAAGGTTTAAAGCAGTCTGCAGCCAAGAATCAAACACTTGTGACATGAGAGAGCAAGCAGGTTTGCTTGGCTGGAGCAGAAAATAATTGTAGGTCAAAGATCAATCATAAATAAGAACAAGAATACTGAAGGATGTTAATGGACAGTCTTAAAGACCAATGTAAAAGCACTCATACTTGATTAAGAAAAAGGCAAAACCATGTAAATTTCTGACAGCCTATCGACAGATCAAAGATGAGATCCATGCTTCCCAGTCAAATCACTGAATGTAACTTGATCGGAATTTTTGACAAAGAAGATTCTACTGTATAAAGGGCAGGCAGAAGGGGCAGGTGATGGCAAGAGAGATGATTTGTAATATGCTAGGTGTCATGTGGTTAGAGAAGATCCAGACTAGAATATAGACTAGAAAGAGGTAGGAAAGGATGGCTATGAAAGGTTTTCAGATAAAGAAATAGGAGGGAGGAGTGCTAACACAAAAGAAGGTTTGCAGAAGGAAGAGGGAGGGGAGCAGGACAGACAAGAACAAGGAACAGCTGTGCCTTTACGTTACACTCACCTCAAATCCTGTCAAGTGTGATCCTGGCAATTGAATCCATCTGAGAAGAGTGAGCTATAGAACACTTGTAGCCCATTTTACTTTCCCACATAAAATCCGCAGAGCCCCCTCATTGCCTACAAGGTCCTCCATGATCTGGTCTCTGCCTACCTTTTTAATTTACCTCTCTACACTCCTTCCCTTAACACTTGATCCTCTAGCAAACACCACAGAGTGAAAGAGTCCCTCACGTGCCATACCTTTCTCCTCTGACTTGCTCCTCACCATACTTCAAGATTCAGGTCAAGCAACACCTTTCTTGGAAGGCTTACAACTACCAACACACACAAAAGAGAGAGAGAGAGAGAGAGAGAGAGAGAAGGAAAGAATAGGGATGAGAAGAGAGGAGAGGAGAGAGAAGAGAAGAGAAGAGACATGACCGGACTTAGAGACACACTAGTCGTGGTGCTGATGCAGGAAGTACCTTGGAACACTACAGGTGGCATACCAGGAGAGTAGGACAATAGTAGCATACCACTGACAGGGATGGAAAGTTGGGAAGCAATGAGAGTCCTGTCTAGGCTGTAGTATGAGTTTCTTTGCCACCTCTTTATTAATGCAGGTTTTATGACACAGGTGTAATAATTAATCCAAATGGCTAGCAGATGTGGCTATCCATCTTTGGGCATACTCGCCCCCCAGTCTCCCAATCAGCAAATTCTCAAGCAAGTCCAAAGAAAATTAAAGAAAATAAATCTGTTGAGATATTTATGGAGGCCACCTGGATAGAAATTTGACAGCTAAGGACTTTCCTGGATGCCAGGCAACTAAGGAAAGGTCAAAGCCCCTGGAGCAATAGGGCTTTGGAGCCAGAGAAAAGAAATGGAGGGGGAGAAGTGTTGAGTCACATTCCAAGAAAATTAAAAATGGAACTTTACTTTTCAGAGAGAAACACTGCTAAGTTCTTGCTGTATACTCTGGAGAAACACACCTTATCTCTTGACAAGGGTCCCATCATTTCCTTTAATTGCACTTTTTACTCTGGCTGGATTAGTCATTCAATGAAGGCTCTGTTTATAGATCACTTCCTCATTTCTACTGTTACTTCTTTGATTCACGGTGTTAAATTATCATCTCTCAATAAAGACAGATTCTAACTAGTCTTCCTGCCTGTCCATGTAAACATCAGAAATAGATTTTTTTAAAATATATTTTATTGATTTTTTACAGAGAGGAAGGGAGAGAGATAGAGAGTTAGAAACATCGATGAGAGAGAAACATCGATCAGCTGCCTCCTGCACATCTCCCACTGGGGATATGCCCACAACCAAGGTACATGCCCTTGACCGGAATCGAACCCGGGACCCTTCAGTCCGCAGGCCGACGCTCTATCCACTGAGCCAAGCCGGTCTCGGCAGAAATAGATTTTTGTTAGATTTATTAAATTATATTTATTGGGGGTTATATTGGTTAATAAAATTATATAGGTTTCAAATGTACAATTCTGTAATACATCATTTGTATATGCCCACCACCAAAAGTCAAATCTTCTTCTGTCATTATATATTTGACTCCTTTTATACTTTACTACCTTTCTACCCCTTTCCCTCTGGTAACCACCATACTGTTGTCTGTGTCTCTGAGTTTTTGTTTGTTTTCTTGGTTGTTCATTTGTTGCTTTCAGTTATATATCCCACATATGTGTGAAATCATATGGTTCTTGTTGATTTCCACAGAATAACTTGCTGGGGATTTTGATTGTGATTGACTGAGTGTATAGATAAGTTGGGTAGAACTGACATTTTGATAATATTGAGCCCTCTATCCATGAACATGGAATTTCTCTCCACTTATTTAGCTCTTTCATTTTTTTAATCAGAATTTTTTCGTTTTCCTCAGATCTCACACATACGTTATTGGTCATATGAAACAGTAGCAGAAAACTTTGCAAAAGTTGGATGTTTGTAAATATAGTATCTTACAAACACGTTGCAGATACACAACAAATATTTGTCACTTCTGTAGACACAGCACAATTCATGATGGTTGGGAAGAGACCATGTGTTTACCATCTTTGAACAAAGGAGCCTAAAGTAAACTGATTTAATTCTATTTCATACTCAGATAAAGAAAATAAATGTGGATTCAACTACTACCCATGTTCCAAATCCACTGTCCTTTTCTAAGTGTTTAGGACCTAAAAATAACTACTTTTGCTCATTAATCCAATTAGACCTTTGTCCATTCACCTGTACATGGCCCAGTCTTGTGTTGAGTAAACTCATATGCCCCACCAGGCTGAAAACATTCAATTCAGCTTAAGAACTTTGCTTCTGTAGATCATAAATGGTACAGCTCCTTGGAAAGACTATGCCACTCTAGTAGATAAGTCCTCGACTTTCCTGAATGAGAACATATTTACTGTTTTACTTTTTTCTTTCTCCCTGTAAAATGTTCTTTTTAGTTAAGGATTTACTTACTTCAGGATTTACCTGGTGGTTTGAGAAATGCAATTACATTTGCATTTTGGAAAAAAACCTCTTCTTTAGAATGTGTATAAGTAACCTTAAGGTAGTAAAATATCCTAAGAGAAAAAGGTATGGGAGGGAGTGTGGAAAAATAATTGTGCCTGCATTTGAGTACAAATGAAAACCATGGAGTAATAGGGACACTATTAGGAGTATTTATGTGGGAATCTCCTCCATTTATTCTTTCATTCCACGTGTCATTTTAAAACAACCAAGTGCTGTGTATTGCTCTTCTCAGTGTTAGGCTAATCAACAAGTAAAATGGGATTTTGAATTATTGAGTACAATTATATTTTTAAAAACCCATTCTCATATCCATTTATGCATATAGAAACGCTGTCTCACTATTGTGGAAAATGAGAGACACCCCTTTTATGGGCTCCCAAGCCTATTGGTGATGCTTTGATGATAAGTAGAATCAGTAACTCAGAAAGCCAGGACTCAAAAGGGTCTCATGTATTTTTCCTAGGTGCTCAGAGTAAAGCTTTATTTGAATACCAGTGGCCAGGTGCACAGATTCATGCACATTGAAAGGAAAATAATTACAAGAAATATTTTTATATTGTTATTTGCCCTTTCTCTGTAATGTATGCTGATTGCATCTGTGGGGATATCGGCAGGGCGATTGGGCTCTGACCCGGCTCCCTCAGCGCCTGGGAGCCAGGGGTCAACCCCCACTCCCGCCACTGCAGCTGGTCCCTGTCTCTGGGGTGATCAGCAGGGCGATCGGGCCCTGCTTGCACCCGCCTTGGCCTGGTGCCGCCCACACACCTGCTCCACCATCAAGCTGCGGCCCACTCTCCTCAGGGCCCATCAGGCCTGCAGTGCCTCCACTGCCACCCACTGCCAGGGCCACATTGCCAACACCCGCCATGGTCCGCACCGCCCCCTGGTGGTCAGCACATGTCATAGCGAGCAGTCAAACTCCAAGTCAAGGGGACAATTTGCATATTAGGCTTTTATTATATCGGGTGGAGATTATAATCAACATGGTCTTAAAAGTAGGTTGGCCTTGCAGTGCTTAAGGGAAATTGGTTAGCAGGTTGATAATCACAGTCCTTGGTGAACAAGTACATGTTAAATCTGAATCAAATGGGGTAAGTCAAGAGGCCTTTTTAAACTATTAAGTACTATTTTATGGTAAATAGACATTTAAATTAGTCTAGTGATTTTCAGGAGGTACTAGAAATAAAACTCATGAAATTTGGATTTAAAAATTACACATATCCTTTATCACTTTACTGCCTTGGGGGTTGCTTCATTATTTTTACCTTTTCACATTTACATGCATTCTGCTTTTTATTTATTGATTTTTCAGAGAGGGAGGGAGAGGGAGAGAGAGAGAGAAACATCAATGATAAGAATCATTGATCAGCTGCCTCCTGCATGCCCCCCGACTGGGGATTAAGACTGCAACCTGGGCATGTGCCCTGACTGGGAATTGAACCATGACCTCCTAGTTTATAGGTTGCTGTTCAACGACTGAGCCATGCCAGCTTGGCCCATTCTGCTTCTTAATTCCAGGTAACAGGGCTATGTCCCCTTTCTGTCCTTTGTTACATGGAAGAGGGATGGGGATGGGTCTCAGCAGGGGTCATTGGCATGGTGAGTGCCTACTGTGATCTAGTGCTAGCAGGATGGGCAATCAAAATAATTCATACTGTGAATTTCAATAAATACCATGGCCATTCAGCTGCTTTGCCACTTTTTATTTATAACATCACCATAACCATTCTACCTATCTTCTTTCTTCAAATATATTTAGGGAACTTCATTATGGTCTTAATATCTGAGCATGTTGTATTATAGAATCATACATAATTAGAGGCCCCATGCACATAATTTGTGCAAGAGGCTCAGCCCTTGCAGCCATGGCGGCTTGCCTCGGCCCTTGCAACTCCGGATTCATCCAGAAGGTCGTTTGGAAGGATGTCCGGAAGGTCGTTTGGCTGTCTGGTCTAATTATCATATTATGCTTTTATTATAGACAGGCTGCAGCAAAAAGAAATATGGCTCTGAGGCTAGACTTCAGTGATACAAATTGCCATTCTAAAGCTTAGAAAACTTATTTCAACTTTCTAAGACTCCATTTGCTCATCTATAAAGTGAGAATAATAGTACCTAACTTATAGAGTTATTGGAGAATTAAATGAAAAAATGTACATAGAGCACTTAGTACAAAAAAGACTCAATAAATGTTTATTGCTATTATTTGTACATGGGATTTGTATTTGGAGGAAGTTTTCAAAGCAACATTTTACCACTACAAAAAGGTAGTACTGGTAGAAGACTTTAGGTTTCTTTCCATATATTGAAGAAAATGATTCACCTTCTTTCCTTCTTCAAGGAAACAAGTCTTTCCTAATTATTGTCCATTAAGTTACCCGAAGACTTCTCAGACTAGCAGAAACAAATTGAGGGCAGCCAACTACAAGGTTGTAAGCAAATTTCCATTGCTGCACAGACCATAGGAAATTCCAAAAAATTGTGAGAAAGCACAGGCATAAAAGAATCTTATTCGACACTCAAATATTTGGCTTGGGACAATAACAAAAATGTCCCCAAAGACAGCAGAGACCTTTTCCATCGTCCAACTCAGCATTCCACTCAGGACTTAATGACAGAAGGCATTGCAAGTTGTAACTATTTTCTTCTGGGTCCCACCCGGGCCACCCTCCAGCCACCTCTCTTAAGTCTTGTAGAAGAGAAAATACACAAAGGGGGCTGTTTGTGGCCAGGCTATCTCCAATTAGTCAGAATGAGAACAATGATCAGCTTTTCCTCTGGGCCAGCCCGGAAAATAATCCTGCATTTTTGGGTGGGATGGGGAAAGAATTTTTTTGCCAATGAGTCAAATAACTCCAACCAGGAATCTTCTGGAATGTAAATTCACTGTGATCCATTTCAACCAAGCAGCCAGAGTGCTAGAAACTCAGAAGTATGAGGCTATGGCCTTAGAAAGGAAGACGTGGCTGCTAACCCACTGCTTCTCAAAGCTAAGACAGGACATGTAAAGTCCTCTAGGCTGTTTGTTTTAAAAAGGCCAGTCCCCATCCTAGGGAAGGTAAATCAATAGGCCATGAGATAGTGCCCAAGAATCTAGAAATTTAATAATAACCCTTCCTTCTTCAGAATACTTGTGTTCCAGGTGATCTTCACACCAAAGTTTCAGGGAAAAACAAACAAACAAACAAACCAAAAAACAACTGTCCTGAGTGGCTGCTGGGGACTGGCTGCTAAACAGTCTGAGGCCCAGGTCAGGTGAGGCTGAATATCCTACTCATAAACAAAATTATACTAAAACATTAATAATTAATACTTACTATTAGGACTAAGGAATAATGACCAGATGGAAAATCATATATCTGATTTCAATTATAGGTCTCTGAGGTAGGGGAAGGGGTTGAGATATAAGGAGTCAATGGGAGAAAAAAAGGGGACATATGTAATACTTTCAACACTAAAGGTTTAAAAAAAATTCTAGGTCCTATACTTAAGGGCTGGAAATACATAATTTTCTGCAACTCTTATTTTTCCTAATATGGTGAGACAAAGCAAGGTTGTTTTACATAAATGAAGCATGATCTGAAAATATAGTTGTAAATTGTAAAATTCTCAACAAATATTTGTTGTGGTGGTTAATATACTCTCTCAGAAGTAAATGCATTTAAACAAAGGGTCCTAAAAATTCTAAGAGTTGGGCCATAGAAACAACTTTTGAAAAACAGAGATAGAGATTTTAGAGCGACTAATAAATAGACTTTAGAGCAAGTAAGGGGCTATCTAAGGTCTCCAAATCTCAGTATGTAGATTAGGAGTATTTATTAATATATACATGGATATTTATACTTATGTATATATGTATACTAGAGGTCCGGTGCACAGATTTGTGCACTGGTTGGGTCCCTTGACCTGGCCTGCACCTTCTCACAATCCAGGACCCCTTGGGGGATGGACTGCTGGTTTCGGCCCGATCCCTGCAGGCCAGGTCGAGGGACCCCACAGGTGCACAAATCTGTGCACCAGGCCTCTAGTATGCACATAAGATCATTGGTTGTTAATCTCTTCCTGTCCTCACCCTCTCGCCTTCCCTCTGAGATTCATCAGTCTGTTCCATGTTTCCATGCCTATGCATTGAGCATCTGCCCCCTGGTGGTCAGTGCATGTCATAGCTACTGGTCAAATGGTTGCTTAGGCTTTTATATATATAGATAGACATACATATTCAGTATACATGACTAATTCCATCAGTAACTCAAGGCCCTAGCACCTTCAATGACCTCAGCTCGCTCAATATTTTCTCCCAAAGTCCTTAAACTTCCCTGACTACAATCCAATGACAAAATCTTATGACAACTTTTCTACTTTGTTTTGTGAACTAATCTGTTTACTAGTCAACTACTTCTGGAATTCTTTTAAGCTGTGGAGAATTTTCTCATCCATCTTTACATTTTTTCTAAGTCCAGGGTTGCTGGACTGCTGAGTTGTTGGGGAAATAAACACCCCAGAATGCTGTAGGTTCCTGGGCAAACACTTCAGGTGCCTAGTGCTAGGACGGGGGATTCACAGGAGCTCCTTCTCTGTACCTTCATACTTAAGCAAGGCCTGGCACCATTTGACTATATTTTATGTGAGAGCAGAAAGTAAAAATGGAGATAAAACAAGGGCAGAGAGGGAAATAAAGTAAAGGAAAAAACTGAGAAAGAGTCCCCAAGAAACTCGAGCCAAATATATTTAATAATTTTTACATCTGGTCGGGAAATAGGCAGGAAAGAACCCCTATGTAGGTGATGGGTCCTGGGGGAATGTCAAGTTGATGAAGCTATCATTCACACATTCCAGCTTTGTCCCCCCTTGGCCATCACTGCCCCCACAAGCTGTTCCTTAGATCAGCAAAGGGTCTCCTCTCTACAAATATACCTTTAAATATCTAGATTCTCTGCAGCCCCAGCGCCTCAGCCTTCAGGAGAGCAGAGGGCTTAAGAAATAAGCTGCTCAGGGACTGCCACCACTAATAAGCAGAAAGTCAGAGGAAATGGACACTTAACCTCCACTGTGCTCAGTATATCACACCTTCCTGGTAGCCTAGAGGAGTCTCCCAAGGAGACAGGCGGGCTGAGTGCTTCCTAGCCTGAGTGTGGGCTATGCTGGATGTTGCTGACAATTCCTTGCATAGACTCACCGAGGAAAGCAGGATTGTAGAGAGAAGTCCAGTTCACCTTTACTACCTGTGTGCACTGAGGCATTTGCTTTAACCTCTCTCAGCTCAGTTTCTTGATTTGTCAAGTAAAATGGGCAATACTGACCCCACTCCAACAGCCCAGAGTTGCTGAAAAACTCAAAGTCAAAATCCAGTAAGAAATGGCATCTGGCTACCAAATCATGATGTGTTATCTTTCTCATTCCTTCAAAGAATCTAAGAAGACAGAGCAAAATATAAGTTTAATGACAGCATTGAAAACTAGAGCTGACCATGATGTATCTAGTTCAATATCAGCTGCTGCTGGACACCTGGAATGGCAACAAAGCTGGTTTTCAGGCTTTTGCTGTTGGTTCCCAAGAATGCATTTTCTGTAGAGAATGCACAGGGATTATAAACAATTTATTATGCAGTATATCAGGCACATAAAAGAGTACATATATATGTAGAATTTAATAATAATAAAACATCTACTAAAAAACAGATTATCTACAGCTTCCTGTGGGTCCTTTTCTGACTGTATTCTTTCCCCTTTTTAAAGGTAATCACAGTGCTGCATTTTGTCATTATCATTCCCTTGTTTTTCATCTCATTATCAGAAAGGTACATATCCTTGAATAATTAATTGGTTAGTGTTTCCACTTTCTTAAACTTCATTTAATGGACTCATACTAAGTATTTATCACTTTGTTGTGATTGTTCAATGTTATATTCCCAAGATTCATGCACATGGATGCAAATAGTCCTTTAAATTTTACAGTTATATAATATTCAATTGAATGAGTAAACATAATTTATTATTTCATCTGATGGACATATGGGTTATTTCTATTATTTCACTATTATAAGCAATACTTCTATGGATTTGCTTGTACATGTTATCTGGTACACATTTCAAATTTTCAAGGAATATACAGGGTGTCCATAAAATGTTTATATACTACATCTGTAGATTCTATTACATTTTGAAAAGGAAATGTATTTTTAATAAATACTGCCATTATTACTTACTCAAAATGTGTATACATTTTTGGAGACACTTTATATATCTCCAGGAGTGGTCATGGGGTACACACACATCTTCAACTTTATCAGATAATACAAAAGTGTTTACCAATAGAGTGATTATACCCATTTATGATTTCATCAACAGTGTATGAATTCCTCTTGCTTCATATTTAACCAGCAATTAGAATTGTCAGATTTGAATGTTCTGGCCAATCTGTTAGTTTCAATTTGCATTTTCTGATTATTGATGAGGTCAAATATATTAAGATATGATTATTGGTCATTCACATGTCTTCTTTTATGAATTATATGCTCTTGTCTTTTGTCTATTTTGTGTTGGATTGTTTGTCTATTTTCTTATTTATATGTTCTTTTTATAATCCTCACCCAAGGATTTTTTTTATTGATTTTTTTAGAGAGAGAGGAAGGGAAACAGAAAGAGAAACATCAATGTGAGAAGGAAACACCCATTAGTTGCCTCCCATACATTTCCGACCAGGGATTGAACCCACACCTAGACATGTGTCCTACCTGGAAATCAAACCCACAATCCTTTGGTGTACAGGATGACGCTCACTCCAACCAATAGAGCCACTCAGCCAGGACATCTTGTTTATTCTAAATGCTAATCCTTTTTCAGTTATATTTTAGAAATACCTTTGTTAGGTCTATGTGTTTTCATTTAATCTATAATATGTTTTAATGAAAATAATTATTAATTTTAATGTAAAATTTATCAGATATTTTTCTTTGTGGTTTTCATATTTTGAGGGTTTTTTTTTGTTTTGTTTTTTTTATGCTTGGAGCATTTGTTTTTACCCTCGCCTGAGGATATGTTTTTTATTGATTTTTAGAGAGACAGAGGAAGGACGAGAGGGAGAGAGAAAGAGAGAGAGAGAGAAACATCATTGTTCCACTTATTCATGCATTAATTGATTGCCTCTTGTATGTGCCCTGACTGGAGATTGAACCTGCAACCTTGGTGTATCAGGACAATGATCTACCCAGCTGAGCTACCCAGCCAAGGCATGTAGATGTAAGATTTAAGATCTCTGGGCCTAGTGATTCAACAATATTTTTTTCTATTTGTTGTCATAATCACTGTCCAAATTTCCACTGCTATCAGTACTGTATGGGAGTGCTAGTCTTATCAGTATTGGGTATCATAATGATAATTTGAAAAATCTAGTTTTGTATATATAAAATGATACCCTTAAGCTGCTTTAATTTATACTATTTGAGTTAATATAAAAGATAAGCATCTTTTATATTTGTATACTATTTATTGCTCATCTATGGAGTTTTTTGAAATCGAAGAGAGTCATCAAAAGTGCAGTAGGCCTGCCCAGCCAGCATGGCCCAATGGTTGAGCATTGGCCTATGAACTAGGAGGTCACAGTTTGATTCCCTGTCAGGATGCGTGCCTGGGTTGCAGGCTTGATCCCCAGAAGGGGACCTGTAGGAGGCAGCCGATCAATGATTTTCATCATTGATGTTCCTATCTCTCTCTCCTTCTCCCTTCTCTGAAATCAATAAAAAAAAAAGTGCAGTAGGCCTAGGAGTGGGGCAGGTGCAGAGTGGAGGGTATCAATGGCAGAAAAAAGGGTAACATCTGTAATAATCTAAACAATAAAGATTAAAAAAAACCCAAAAGACAAAAAGATAAAATGGCTTCATGTTTCTATCATCAAAATAATCACTTTAGAATTGTTGATTAAGTTGGTATTAACAAGCAGTGAATGAACAGCATGTTTGATACATGGAGCTCATCCTTTTTTGACACTCCATTTTCCATATCAGTTATTTTCAACCTTTTTCATCTCATGGCACATATAAAGTAATTACCAAAGTTTTGCGGCTCACCAAAAAATGTATTTTTTGCTGATCTGACAAAAAAAGCATACTTTTGATTCATTCACACTGGCTAGCTATTATGTTGGCTGTTGTCAGTTTTTTATTTGAAAAATCTAAGGGAGAAGAGGCAGTGCCCCTAATTAAATATCCAGGTATTGCATGTTTTAAAAATCCTTGCAGCACACTGCTTGAAAATTGCTGCTCTATGTGACAAAATTATTAAAAGTAATAGTCATCAAATAAAACGAATAATAATGGTCAAAAAGCAGGAGAGGTATTGTTCAGATAACTCGCAGACCTTAGGATTTAATTTCTACCAGGTTTCAAGCCAGTTTTAAGGCTGGATTTTCTTTTTTTCTCTCTCCCAATATCCGTTTGTAGTCTACAGCTGAAACAAAATAATTATTTCAATTTTGGAAAACAGGCATGTTTTTTCAGTGTGTGGTAAGGATTTATAAACTCATGAAGTTGTCAAGTGCTGACTGCTTTCTTTGCTCTTTTCTCCTTTTCTTTGAACTACAGAGAAAGATCCATATTTATTCTGAAAAGGTTCACTTCCTTTCTTAACAAGATTAACTCTTTTCATCTGGAAATAGTATTGACCAAGCAGAAATATCAAGATAGATTAAAATATCACTCACTGTCTCTTCTTCATCAAAGTCTTGGCTTCTCTCGTGGCACTTTCTTCTTCACTTTTTTGTCAAAGGTCTGTCAGTGTTGACGCTTACTAACATTTCCTTTCTCTAACTCATTGTCAGTGCCTATAGAAAATGATTCATTTTTGTCTTTCATCCCTGTGTCATCCAAATCTTGTGTTGTTTGCAGTGTTCATGCTCTGGATGTGCCAACTTGCTCCGTTCACAGTTTTCATAAACTCTAGGCAATGCTGAAGGCATTACATATTTCAAAATAGATCCAGACATGGCTGTAGTTGCCTCTTTTACTTTTGAAAAATTTTTCATTGTTGAGCTCCACTGGGTTGTTGCCCTTTTGTGTTGGTATGGGGTTTTTCGCTAGCATTTTTCACAAAATTGAGAAAAATTATTAAACAGTTGCTGGTTTAAAACAAAATACCAAATAACCGAGAGGCCCTCCAACTTTCTATAGGACAAAAGTACAGAATTTGATAGCTTTTCTACCAACGTGGTAGTTTTAGCTTTGAGGCTTTTATTCAAATATTAATAATATTATGTGAAATATTTATGAAAATCATAATCTAAAAACTAAGTGGATTTTAACACAACCAAGATGCCTGCAAAGGTTTACTTTTTTGCAATGACTAAGTTATAATTTTGGAGGAATGTTTTATTTTCTTGATTGGTTCTTTAGCTTAAAAACAAATAGTAAAATTAAAAGGGAATACATTTCAATTTTCTAAAATCATTTGAGAATTTTACATAGGAACTAAAATTTTCACTTTGCAAATGAAACCTCACAGTTTTCATTCTGTTCCACTGTTTAAATATTAAACAAATAATAACTCCATATAGTCATACAGATGACATAATTGAAGTAAAGTTATGTTTATTCATCTTTACAATTACAGTGCTATTGTTGCTTATTTTGAATCTACAGTTTGTGTTTTTATTAAATTTATTGGGGGGCATTGGTTATTAAATTTATTGGGGTGGCATTGGTTAATAAGTTTATATAGGTTTCAGGTATACAATTCTGTACTACATCATCTGTATATTGCATTGTGTGCCCATCACCCAAAGCCACATCTCCTTCTGTCACCATATATTTGGCCCCCTTTACTCTTTACTACTCCTCCAACCCTTTCCCCCTGGTAACTACCATACTCTTGTCTATGTCTATGAGTTTTTGTTTTTTTTTTCTTGTTTGTTCATTTGTTGCTTTAGTTTTATATCCCACATATGAGTGAAATCATATGGTTCTTAATCTACAGTTTAAATACAGGACTATATAGTACTATAGGCATTGTGAGGAAACTGTACACAAAATACACTCTCATTATTCCAAATTTTATTAAGTTGTGCTCAGAATAAATGCATATACCTGAATTGACTGTGTCAGGGGCCAAGTATATAACTAGGAGTACTGAATATTAACGATATTTATTAAAAGTTAAAAAAGATTCTATTTATTTGTAAAATACAGTAGCTATTAAAGGGTAAGTTTAAAATGTGATTTGAAGCTTAAGTATGTATTCTTAAAAATCAACATTAACCATAGCAATAATTTAGAACTTAGACCAACAAGAAATTTTGGGGAAGAATTATTTTACCGTTGATATATTTTTTAAATTGCCAGCACACTGTGATTAAAAACAACAACAGATGATCTAGAGTCAGTTTTATTTGGTATATAAATTATCTTCAGAAAATATGTCCCCCTACTGGCTATACCCAGAGTGTTCTACTACAAATACCCTATCCTAGGTGTGCCACTATTAATAAAAAATACTTTAATCATTTATTGAATTCATGTCTCTATTCAAATATTTTTTTGCCCCCTATCTCTACTCTCCATCTAGGACTCCATGTACATGCAGGTTAGCCTTCTTAATATTATTCCACAGGTCCCTGTGGATGCTTTCATCCTCCTTCCCTTCCTACCCACCTTCTCCCTACACTTCCCCTCCCCGCCCCCCCTCCCCCCGCAAAAGAAAAGTTTATCTCTCTGTTCTTCAATTTGGATAACTACTTATCTTCAAGTTCCGTGACTCTTTCATCATCTCCATTCTGGTATTAAGACCATTTAGTAAAATTTTAATATATTTTAAGTATTGCAAATTTCAGTTCTACTTGATTTCTTTTTTATCTCTTTGCTGAGGATTTTATATCATTTTATTCATTATGGGATAAATTCATTTACATTCTTAGCATAGTTATAATAGTCGCTTTAAAATTCTTCTCTACTAATTCTAACATTTGGGTCACCTCAGGGTTGATTTCCACTGATTGCTGGAATTGGTCAGGTTTTCCTGTTTCTTTGCATATCAACCAATTTTGAATTATATCATGGGCATTGTTAATAATATGTTGTATATACTCTAGATCAGCCGTGGGCAAACTATGGCCCGCGGGCCGGATCCGGCCCGTTTGAAATGAATAAAACAAACAAAAAAAAGACCGTACCCTTTTATGTAATGATGTTTACTTTGACTTTATATTAGTTCACACAAACACTCCATCCATGCTTTTGTTCCGGCCCTACGGTCCAGTTTAAGAACCGATTGTGGCCCTCGAGTCAAAAAGTTTGCCCACCCCTGCTCTAGATTCTTTTATATTCCTCTGAAGAGTCCTGACTGTGTGTCTCTCTGTGTTTTAGCAGTCACTTGACTTAACTGGACTTATGCTGGGAACTTTGTCTCCCTGCAATGAGTGGCAGCTCATGTAATCTCAGTTCAGTTTTTTTATTTTGCCTTTACTGGGCTGTTTAAAATCAGCCTTCAAATGCATTTAAAAATTAAATCCCATCTAGATTTCATATATTTGCAATTACTCATACTGCACAGAAAAACTCAACTCTGCTTCATCTGGCGCACTTGTCCCTCAGATTTACTCCTGCCTCCATTCCTTTGCTTATACCCTTGTTTTCAGTTAGTATTCCTATTCTCCCCATTTACTGGAAATCCTACCTCATCCTTCATAGCTCAAATAAAATCCTACATCACCTGTCATGTTTTTCTGTTACTTCAGTCCACAGTGAAATAAACCTCAGTCCCATCATGTGGTATTATAAACACTGCCTCTTGTCTCTAGATGACTCGTCTATGAATGTTCACTTAAAACTCACTGGACGGTCTTGATATGATGCATGCTCAGTGCCTTTTGTAAGCATACCTCTCCCTGGGTCAGATGTGTTACTTAGGTCATTGGACTTGCCAGGTATCTGATGTAACCCACTCTATTTTTATATAGGCTTTGCTGATCCAATTTATGCTAATAATTTTTTCTTTTAATTCCCATTTATTCAGAAAGAAGGGCTAAATGCACCAGACCATCCACTTCTCCATGGCACTCTTAGAACTAGAAATAAGCTCCCTAAAAGTTTCATAATGTTAGAAATAAATACAGAGGTCAAGATACCACCTCCTTTCTAATTTGGGACATTAAAAACTATCTAAGATGCATTTGGTCTCTGATGTCAACATCTCTTTCCACACATTTCTACACAGCCAAGTAGCCACATTAATCTAGGTCAGTTAGCATACAGTCTTTCTTAATCAGAAAAAAAAAAAAACAGTCAAGTTCCCTAAGTCATGACATGTATGTTTCCCTGGAAATATTTCTGTAGAAGAAGGTACTTCTTACCTAACGACTCCCACAAGATTAGATTCTTGCTTTATCTTATACTATACATACATGTACCTGATTCATTCTGGTCAGATAAAACTCAAGTGCCAATCATCAGAGCTCCAACTTCTCCACAAGGGCTGCAGAAAGTTTACATTTCAAACTATACTCTTCTTGGCTATGAAATCTTTCCACCATGGTTGAGAGGTTTTTAAGAAATCCTCACATATATGAAACAGTTGCTGTCTCAACCTTAGCGAGACCTGAAAGATTTTAGGCCAGAGTCCATTCTGTTAAGTTAGCTTTTTCTTTGCAATGAAGGTAGGTTATTAGGTATTGTAGTAAGGGTCCAACTTGTACATTCCCATTAAAGATTAATTTGACTGCCTTGCAACATCTGTGTTCTGCTGACTCCTATCTGTTCCCCAGGCTGCAGGGCCAAACTCATCCATCATCACAGACAGGCACTTGGAAGCCACTCCTTACTGTTGCTTCTACATATCAAAGAATGAGTCTACGCAGGCCAGGCGGGGAGACTCCTGGAGTGGCCCGTCCCAGGGGCTCCCTCTCCTCAGAAGCCCTTCCCAGGTCTCTCCACTCACCTTTTTGGGTTGAAATTTGTGAAGGCAACTACACAGCTGAGTCCTTGAAAGCACAACAAATGGAACATGATGAAAGGTGGCTTTACAGAGCCATTATAGCAACCCAGAATCTGGAACACTGCTGCCATAGCTCCCGACCCAAAATAGCAATTGGTGAAATTTAACCTGAGCACTGTTGTCGAAAACAAGTGTGAGTATTTCAGTTAAAGTTTGGAAGACATCCCATCTGTGAGTGTGGGTTCACCCCAGGGCCCAGGAAAGGTTTCAAGAGCCTGGCCATGGCCTGGGCTTCTGCCCTTAAGCTCTCCTTTCTTGTTGACAGAGTGATGCACAGTGAGCAGGGAACTATTCCAAGTGTGCAATTAAGAGAGTCTCCTAAGGAGCTGAGGGAAATCCATAGGCACCTGCAGTCTTCAGAGCCACAGTTCCACACCCTGGGCACCTCCCTTCACCCGCAACGGGCTCTCTGTATAGGCACAGATGACTGCCTTTGTACCTCTTGCCTATGGTGCCCAAATTTTCAGAGGCATAACCCTGACCTGCCATCAAGTTTGCATGTTACCGATAGGCCCCCCGCCACAGGTTTAGTGTGTAACACTTAGTGCAAGTGAAGACATGCAATCAAAGATGAGACAGGCAGCTTGGAGAGGTAGGAAGCTTCCTGACAATGGAGGTGTTCAAGCCTAGGCTGGTGGTAGATGCTAGGATGAGGAAGTCATGTGGATGGTTCAAGCATCAGAAGACTCATTTAAAGGAGGACTCTTCCAATGCTGGAATTCCATAGCTTATGAATGCTTCAATCAATAGCATGTACTAAGTTGATATGCACAGACATACACTTCCTGCAAATATGTACATCGAGTCATTTATAAGTATGTATCATATGTATGCTTAGTCTTGGTGCCTCAATTAAAGAGAGTAAGGCAGCACAGAGCCCTTCAAGAACACTTGAATAAAGGGCCTTGCTTGTGCACAGAGGTGTGCACACAGAGAAAGCTAGGCTTCCCAAAGAACCCTGAGAGCCTTCATGTTGTAGTGTAAATGACTTGATAATTCCTAAACCTAAAAAGCAAAATGTCATCTTGAAAGCTTGTTTCTTCCTTCATTTTGTTGAACTGAATAAATGAAGAGGGCCTCCTAAATGCATGATCCTTGGACAAAAATGAGAGAAAGCCTAGATGGAGTCTATGAAAGAAGGTTAGGTGAGTGCAGAGTATGGAAGAGTGAGCTTTGTTTCTCAGAAAACACTGAAGGAAGAAGGGGAAGGGGCCGAGAGCAAGAAAGGCTTTCCTTATTACCATAGTCATTAACACAGAATCACAGGTACTGAGTTGCTTATGCACATAAATACAGGCCCTGCCCTAGTCCAGCCCTCTAGTGCAGCCGTGGGCAAACTATGGCCCGCGGGCCGGATCCGGCCCATTTGAAATGAATAAAACTATTGAAAAAAAAGACCGTACCCTTTTATGTAATGATGTTTACTTTGAATTTATATTAGTTCACACAAACACTCCATCCATGCTTTTGTTCTGGCCCTCCGGTCCAGTTTAAGAACCCATTGTGGCCCTCGAGTCAAAAAGTTTGCCCACCCCTGCTCTAGTGCATTTGCTTCTGCCAGGCACCAACTGATTTAACTCAGCCTACTTAGTTTATTTACTTCTTTTTACTTTTTTTAAGTGATACTAGGGGCCTCTGTACCAGCATGGATCAGTGAGGGAGCGTTCACTCCTTTCCTGCATCAGATGGGGAACAAAGAAGACAGTTACAGGGGAAGTAAGAAGCAAAGCAAAGTTGAAGTCTTTCTAATGTGACCTAGTTAGGAGTGCTAAAGAAGGCACCAGGATATCCCTCTTGCCCCAGAGGACTTTTATAGAAAACTAAATAAGGTAGAGTTAATGGGCAGACACCTATGACTGCAAACCTGATTAGGAAGCAATATGCCAACTCCCTTAGATTTTTGCTTTTTCTTACTGTAAGGTATGTTTTGTGAAGTGACTGAAGTACAAGTCAAATAGCCCTACGTATTCTTACCTAGTAAGCTTGTTAGAAGCATATTCATCAGTTATAAAATTCATAATTATATGAACTACTTTTAATGTTTATGATTTAATTTTTAAAGTGGCTTTTGAAGCCTTGGTTAATATATTATACCAAATAAGCTCAAATGCAGCTATAATGAGAACACAGATACAATAAATTATTTAAAAGTCCAGCATTTACTCATTATTCTTTGTTTTGGCCAAACCTATACACTGTGTTTGTCTGAATAACAAAATGGCTTCATCCATTTGTCCCCAGTGGCCTTAAACAATTATATCAGAGTTTGCATATTGACAAGTGTAATTAATGTCAATGATGATACCTCCCATTTATTCTGCCAGGCAGTTTAAAATTGCCTGTAATTCTCACAACGACCCTGCAAATTGAAATTACCCATTTTACAAAGAAGGATTATGAAATACAGAGCAGTAAAGTACTTGACCAAAGTCCCATAGCTAGTAAACGGGAGGCATCTGCCCTTTTATATTACTCTCCTTGCCTCCTATTAAAATGTCTTAAATAAAAAAATAATCTATTTAGGATTTGTGTACAAGCACCATTGGGTAGAAATGGCAACTTAACATACTGTCCAAGCTCCGACCACATCATCCTGGGAGAAGCTGAGCTCTCAGCTGCACCAGCCTGGCTCATCAGAAATGTTGTGGAGAAAGAGGTGGCCACACTGCAGCAGCTATGACCTGTTCCTAAGCTCCAAGTATATGTAAATATTCTGTCTGCTCTCTCTCCTTAACTCACACAGGCAAAGGCTAGAGAGAAACACACTTCACTTCAAAGAGAAGGGTTTTGTGGGCCAGTAATGATCTTTTATAGAATCTCAACAAATTCTTCTGAAACAAGGGAGACCATAGGCCATTCTACAGAGGGAGATAATAAGGTCCATGTTGTCGCAAAGGCTCAAGATCACACTTGTCATGCAGGATATGATTTGGGATTCAAGTTGACCCAAATGCTTAGTTATCTAAGGCCTTGTTACTGAAAGTGTGGCCCGTAGACCAGTAGCCTCAGCCTCACTTGGGAACGAACATATTAGAAATGCAGACTCTCGGGCCCTACCTCAACCCCTGAAAAAGATCCCCAGTTTATTTAAACGCACGTTAGAGTGTAAGAAGCATTACTCTAAGAGGAAGTCCTATGTGAAGAATCTAAAATGCTGAATTCTGAACTAGACAGGTTACTCGGCAGGAATGTGCAGATGAAATGGCTTTTATATTATTTAAGGACAGGAACTGATAAAAGGGTGAAGGGTCAATTTTAACAAATTTAGCCCCTAAGAAATGTCCTGATTCACATCTCTTAAGGATCAACACATCTTTAAGTGGTTTAGGCATCAGAAGCTCTAAATTTTACAGCCTAGATATAGTTTCAAAATGATTTGTAGAGTATTCATGGAAGGGCAATAAGTTTTGCTTCATTGCTCACATATCTGGCTCTGAATTTCCTGATTTTCTTGGGATTTACATTTTACTAGCAGTGTTATAGTTAGAAATTTATAGCCCAGCAAGCTTGGCTCAGTGGTTGAGAGTTGACCTATGAACCAAGAGATCACGGTTCAAGTCCCAGTCAGGGCACATGCCCTGGTTGTGGGCTTGATCCCCAGTGTGGGGCATGCAGGAGGCAGCTTATCAGTGATTCTCTCTCATCAGTGATATTTATATTTCTCTCTCTCTCTCTTCCTTCCTCTCTGAAATTAATAAATATTTTTTTAAAAAAGAAATTTTATAAAGGCCTTTGCATGACTTTTTCTCAAGGAAGAATAAGTACAGAATCTAGCATGCAGAATTCATGATTTATACTTAAAGTGATATGATAACTTGAAACCTACCAGGTAAATCTCAAGGGGGTAAAAGGATGAATTATTTTACTGAATTTACCCGTCTATAAGCATAAATAGCTGTCAAAAACATTGAAACCCATTCAGCCATCATTACTCTAGGAATGCCCATTTGGGGACGCTTGGTGAGGCAATGTGGAGAGCAGCAAACAGAAGTGACTGTTCAGTCCTCGAACACTCAACAACTATAGGACCTGACGTCACACAGATGAGTCTTTTGAGAAGAGAAAGCGTCAGCCAATAAAAATCTTAACCATGTTATTAAAGGGTTGAAAAATATGATTGTAAGGTAAGAGGTAGGAAAAAAGGTTGGTAAGAGGAAGTAATCTACCAGAAAAGGAAAGAGGGAGGGAAAACAAAGTGATATAGACATCCTCACTTTGAACTAGGTACTGTGTATAGGCTCTTTCATTTATATTATCTCAAAAAATTACAGATAATAAAATTGAGGCCTAGAGTTTTAATAATTTTCCCAAAGCCAAACAGCTAGAAAGCCCTTGTACAGAATTTTAACCTAGATTTACAAAGGCACCTAGGTGCAGTGTTTTTTCATTGCAGAATCACAGAACCATTGCATTTTCAAGTTGAAAAAACCCTTAGAGAGCAGAGCGTTGAAAATCTGAGACTCCGAGAATTCAAATGACCGGTGCATTTAAATGACTGGCTGTCACAGATTTGTCCGAAACTACCCAGTAGATAGGCAGCAGCAAGAAAGAGTCAGCGCTGGTTTTGAAGATATCACTATACACAGGAGGAGGGTATTTTGCAAAGAGCATAATTGTTGAGCAATATGGTCACCACTTGCCTGGTCTAAGACAGTTTGCTCAGAAGTTCAGTAAACTGGATTCTATATGATTGAAACCAACCTAGGGTTTGCAGGTGTCCAAAACTTAGGCACTCCTAAAATTTGTCCAGAGGGAATTGGCTTACCCACAGTCAAATATGACTTCCCGTTTTTAAGAAAGAGGGTTTAAAACTGCTTGTTAAAAAGGCTCATTGAATTTCTTGGCCAAGACATAGCTTTTTTTGAAAAAAGTCTATTTTGATGATATAAGTGTAATTGAATCAGAACCATATGGATTGCATTCCCCCTTTTAAACTACACATGAATTAGAAATTAAGTGTTCATTTTCCTCCAAGTAATTAATGACTCAATTGATTAAATATGATACTGGCCTTAATCACCATGCTGAGCTCAACTGGCTCCATTTTGCAGAAATCAAGACACTCACTGAATCCCAGACTTAGACAGCTCTCACACATTCCTTTTTATGCCTTTTATTTCCCCCAAATAAAGCCTACTCTCTGATAAGAAGCACGGGCAGCCTGTTCATAAAGCAATGGCTCTGCTCAAATTCCTTTTCCTTGAGGCGGGCCCTAAAAGAGGGGAGGAGGCACAGGCTCTCTCTTCTGACTCCTGATTGGCGTGAGCATTGGGGATGGAGGCAGAAGGCAGGGCTCTTGCCATTTGACTTCTTACCTAGCACATCTGAGAGAGATGAAAGTGGGTGCTTCTCTTTCAGCACCATTATTTCATATTAGATCACTCCTTCTGATAAGGGCATTAATATTTGCTGAGGTTCTACCTCTTTGCCAGACTCCATAGAAGACATTTTACTCATAACCACCCTTATAGGCAAGGTAGGTGTCATTAACCTCATTGAATAGATGAGGAAACAAAGACTTGAAAGTGTGGAGCTGGGACTCAGATCCAGTCCCAAATGACTCCAGTGCCTGCTGGCTTTGCACCACTGCCACTGTCTTTCTTTTAGATATTGGCACAGATTCATATCAGCCTCCTGTCCTGAAAGGCCATTAGCTCTAGCCCTTCTTTTCTGTGCTGGTTTACTTTAATTTAATTTATTGGGGTGACAGTAGTCAATAGGGTCATACAGGTTTCAAGTGTACCTTTCTAGGATACAAGATCTGTATACTACATGTGTGTTCACCACCCAAAGTCAAATCATCTTCTGTCCCCATATATTTGGCCCCCTTTACCTTTACTACCCCTCACTCCCTTACCTCTGGTAACCACCGAACTGTTGTCTGTATCTAAGAGTTTTAGTTTTATGTCCCACATATAGGAGAAATCATATGGTTCTTAGCTTTTTCTGGCTGACTTATTTCACTTAGCATAATATTCTCAAGGTCCAGCCATGTTGTCACAAATGGCATTATTTCATTTTATGTTATGGCTGGGGAGCAT
>NW_006290034.1:11469673-11470372 GCF_000327345.1 Myotis davidii
TTTATGTTATGGCTGAGTAGCATTCCATTGTGTATATGTATCACATCTTCTTTATCCAATCCTCTATCAAAGGACACTTTGGTTATCTCCATGTCTTGAGCACTGTGAATAATGCTGCAATGAACACAGGGGTACATATATCTTTGCAAATAAATGTTTTTGAGTTTTTTTTGGTAGATATTCAGAAGAGGGATTGCTTGATCATATGGTAACTCTATTATTAAGTTTTTGAGGAACCACTATACTGTTCTCCATAGTGGCTGTACCAGTCTGCATTCCTACCAGTAGTGAATGAAGGTTCTTTTTTCTCTATAACCTCTCCAACACTTGTTATTACCTGTCTTGATGATAATAGCCACTCTAACAGGTGTGAGGTGGTATCTCATTGTAGTTTTGATTTGCATTTCCCTAATAGCTAGTGAAATTGAATATCTTTTCATATATCTGTTGATCATTATATGTCCTATGGGGAGAAGTGTCTATTTAGACGCACTGCCCATTATTTATTTATTTATTTTTAATTAAATCTTTATTGTTCAGATTATTACAGTTGTTCCTTTTTTTTCACCCATAGCTCCCCTCCACTGGTTCTCACCCCACCCTCTTCCCTTACCCGGCCCCTCCCTGCCACTGTCCTCATCCATAGGTGTGCGATATTTATCCAGTCTCTTCCCGCATCCCCCACACTTCTTCCCCCCC
>NW_006290034.1:11471122-11474712 GCF_000327345.1 Myotis davidii
TCAGAGGTTTCTGGAAGATTCTTGAGTATTCTTGTAATTGGTTTTGAACTCTATATCCAATAGTTTGCTTTCTTTCATTTGTGACATGTTTCTTTGTCTCCACATTTTGCCTGCTTCCCTGTGTTCATTTTTATGTATTGGGTAGCTGCTAAGTCTCCTTGAGTTGATAGAGTGGCCTTGTGTAGTAGATGTTCTGTAGGGCCCAGCAGCTCAGCCTCCCCAATTACCTTAGGTGGACACTCTTGGTGCACCCCTTTGTGGGCTGTATGCACAGTCTTGTTGTACTTAAGCCTTGATTGTTGTTGGTATCACTGGGAGGAATTGACCTCCAGGCCAATTGGCTGTGAGAATCAGCTATGTCTATGGTGGCAGAACTTCTGTGCTGGAGACACCCTTATGGGTCAAGACTTGCTTACGCTGCCCATTTTTTTAATTGGATTGTTTGTTTGTTTGTTTATTGTTGAGCTGTATGAGTGCTTTTATATATTTTGGATATTAAACCTTTGTTAGAGCTGTTGTTTGCAAATATCTTCTCGCATTCACCTGGTTGCCTTTTTGTTTTGCTGTTGGTTTCTTTTGCTGTGCAGAAGCTTTTTAGTTTTATATAGTCCCATTCATTTAGTTTTACCTTTACTTCTCTTACCTTTGGGATTAAAGTCATAAAATGTCCTCTATCACCAAGGTCAGTAAGTTTAGAACCTATGTTTTCTTCTATGTAATTTATTGTTCTAGATCTTATATTTAAGATCCATTTTGAATTAATTTTTGTACATGGGAACAAACTAAAATCTAGTTTCATTCTTTTGCATATGGCTTTCCAAATTTTCCAGCACCATTTATTGAAGAGGCTTTTTCTCTGTCTCCATTATGTGTTTTTGGCTTCTTTGTAAAAAATTATATGCCCATATGCATACAGTTTTATTTCTGGGCTCTCAATCCTGTTCCATTGGCCAGTGTGTCTGTTTTTCTGCCAATACTATGCTGTTTTGATTATCATAACTCTGCAGTATAACTAAAAGTATAAAGGTGAGCAAAGAGATGGGTGGGAATCACTGCTACTGTGGAGGAAAATAGTCATTACTTCTTATGGTCCACCTTATCCAAACCCCATCCAAAGAATCAAGAAGCTCTGAAAAACCATCTTCTTTTGCCACATTCTCTAACTGCTACAATTTCTGTCTGCAAAATTTACAATTTTGAAAGACAGAATTAAAGATTATGCATGTATTTTTGTATGGGCTTAATATCTATTACTTTTAAATAGTTGTTGATTTGTAAATTCTTATTAAGACAATTACTACATGTTGACATTTAATATAATGATAGAATCCTATATATGTTTGTAGACATGCTTTCAAAATTAACAATATCCCACAGATACACCCAGTGCACTGGCACACTACCTACATGCACATATACTCATTACTCTGTTGAACAACATGCACACAGAAAACCACACATTTTTTACACAGCTCACTCCCTCATAAACAAACACACCCATATAAACACATGGAAACAATATGCTAACACATACAAAGAAATTTGCAAATGTATTCACAAATAAATCTGTGGAAAATGGAGAAAACACATGCTCACTTACACTTCCATCTCTTCTTTACTCCTTCTTCCTCTTTTCCCCACAGCGCACGAACACATACACACACACACACACACACACACACACACACAAAATTTCAGACTAATTTGGTCAGTTCTGTCCCATGTCTAAAATTATTAAATGATATCTCCTTGCCTTAAAGTTCAAACTCATCAGTAAGAAAAACAGGACCATATCCACCTCTCTAGTCCCATTTCTAAGTACTTACCCCTCCAATTATGTCTATCAGGGGTACAATTAGTGCTCTTTCTCACTAATTATACACTGTCTTCTGCTTCATGTTACACATATTATTTCTTTGGCCTAGAATAGCACTTCTTCAGCTGTCTGTCTGATAAATCCACCCTTCAGGACAGAACATGCATCACCACTTCAGGTTAGTTTGATTCAACAGGATGTTGGAGACCAGCTAGTCTAATGTTTCCTCCCCCTCCTCCTCTTCCTCCTTCTCTCCTCCCTCCCCCCACTCTCTCTCTCATCCTCTCTCAACCATAGTACCCTTCACTGAGATTAAAATTTACTGCTGAAATTCATTGTGAGTAAAGGAGAAAGGCAAAGCTGCTCTAGTGTATAGCAGCACCAAAACAAAATACCTAAGGGTTCCATAGAATCCAGTTTTTAAAACCACTATTCTATTCCAACACACTTCACATTAAAAGAGGCTCTTTGATGTAGCCCCATTCTGGTAGATGTGGATGGGATTGTTGCTAATACCCCCGGACACCTCAACATCAGGTTCCAGTTGGGAACCTCGCAGCTGGGGTTCCTTACTTGGTCCCATTCCCTCTCCCCACACCACGTTGTTTCCTTGCTTTGTTTGTGTACGCATCTTTGTTCCTCACTAGATCATATCTTTATCATCTTATCCCAACTTATTGATTTTTATATTTCCCACACATACTACTCAAAAAAGTTAATAAATAGACTTTATGGAATTCAACACAGGTTCACAGAAATTAAATAATATTCTCTATTTGTAAGGTACAGGGGCAACAACTCAGTTCCTGGCACAGAGTGGATGTCTAATAAATATATGATATATGAATGCATGATTGGATCGCATGAATGAATAAATAAACTTGGTGATAATGTATATGAATATACCTTGTAAACCATAAACTAATCCCCAAACACAAGTTCTTTTACAGGTTTGTGGTTACTTTCTAGCTCTCCCAATCTGTTGCACACTTAACTGAATTTTGGCAAATACAGGTATAGTGCAGGAGGAAATCTGGCATGTGCCCCACGGAGGCTTTGAAGGCGGGCACAGAGAGATAAATCCAAGGAGGTGTCCAGGGCTCTGGGGCCTGGAACAGAGCACTCCCTGACTACTAACAACCCAGTTCTCACCCTTGAATTTCCAATCATCAGCAGTGAGCAAACATGAATGTTTTAAACAGCTCATAAATCTTCCTAGAGCCTGGGTGCTGAATAAGTCCTAGGAAAGTGGTAATGGTGGAAACAGGATCTCTTCTCTGGAAGTAGTTCCTTTCAGTGCCAGCTTTTGCCCCTGTTAGCTGCTAACACAAATACCCCAGCTGCCTCACTGAGGCTCATGTTCCCATAAAACAGGACAAATGCAGGAATAGAGGCCAGAAAAGGCTTCCTGTCATCCCTGCGTTACCCAAGTGGGGACCCCTCAGTGGGGGATGCCACCTCCTGCAAGGGTTTTCCTCTTGGAGATCTGTCCCTGAGGTCTGGCAACCCGCAAGGACATAGTTTCCAGACTGAAAGAACAGACAGTTATTCAGCTTCTGCTCAGTAATCCGGAAGGAAAAGTGAAAAAAAACAACCCCACAAAGAAAGGTTAAAACAAAGTTGACTGTGGAATCTAACCTGAATTCATAGTAAGCAGATTTCTTTTGCTACAGCTTGATGGGGGGGGGGGGGGGGGGGGGAGAGGCATTCCAGGCAGAGAAGTAGCAAGTGCAAAGGCCCTGAGGCAGGAGCTTTCCAGGAACAGTGAGGAGGG
>NW_006290034.1:11474997-11518175 GCF_000327345.1 Myotis davidii
TACATGCCTGTCCAAGATAGGAGGGACTACATCTTGTTATCCTTTTTTTGACTGTGTAGATAGCTATTAACATACAAAAAGTCTTCAATAAGGGATCTTCCCAATACATTTTTTTGATATTGATTTGTTTAACAAAGTTGATTCCCAGGATGTGATTTTTTACTCAGTACAAGTTTAAAGAAACTGTGTTTGCTTTGGTTGTACCCAGAGTAGCGTAAGATGAGAAGTGTCGGTTGGTGAGATAGATCCAATGCACCACAATATTCAATACTCAGTGTTGGATTGTCCCACCTTGCAGCAAATCCTTTCCCTGGGCCAGTCATCTGTGGCTAGGGTATAGGGTCAGAGAGTTATAAATATGGCCTGAGGTGGGCGGTGGGAGGACTTTTCAGGAAAGGATACTAGACGGCTCTGTGACAACTTAAATAGTGTTAGCTACAGATTCCAAATTTACATATATATATATGTAGAACTTCATACAGTTTGCTTAGCTGAGGTAGTGTGTGTGTGTGGTACTATGTTTTGAATGTTCTACTAAATCTGCAAACAAAATCAGAGTCTTTCTCCTCATTGTTTCTGTATTGTTTTGTAATCAATTTTAACATAGCCATTAGCAAATTATATCACAAACATTTATTTACAGATTTTTCTCCTCCATTGGACTGCAATCTCAAGAATGAATGTATCTTTGTCTTATTCTGTACACCTTGGTCCTAGCACAGTTTCTTGAAGATACAATTAACAAATAAGACAGGATCCTTTCCTCAAATTGCTTGTTATCTAATGGGGAGATCTGATTGGTTAAAAAAAAGTATAATCTAAGCTAATTAAAATAAAAGAGAATACAATGGGATTTCAGAAAAGGAAAGTCGATTCAGACTTGTTCAATCCAGGAAGGAGGTAGCTTTTAATCTGGATTTGTAAGGAAGGGTAGGGTTTCAACAGCCTTGGAGCCCTTTTAGTCTATACCAAGATCCATTTATTTTAGCCAAGGAAACGTGCTCTCCGGAGGCATGTCCTGGCCTGCTCTGAAGGCTCTTGTACTGAGGCGTCACCAGAAGGAGAAACTGTCTGTTCATTAAGGGCGAATTAAACCCAGCCACCTTTCCCTAAGCCCCCTGTTGGGAATCACCTTTATTTGCTGTTGCTGGTAAAGCGATCTTGTCAGGTTGTTTGGGCCTTTAACATGACTGATCTTTACAGTTGTGTTTTTGGGCAGGAAATGGCCAGACCCCACCCTGAGCGCTCTGTCTTTTTTAACAAAAAGCAAAATCCATCATTTCAACAATGAATCTCTTTTCTTGGTTTAAAGGAGCATTCAAAACAGAAAATACATATAAGAAGCTTTAAAAAAAAACACACACCAGCTACTTGCAAAAATCTGGCTTTCCTGAAAATTAGTCCTAAGGAAAACAGCCCCATTTTACACTTTAGTTCCCGAAATTCACGGGAAGCTTTATGTTTATGGATAAGCAAAATTGGGATCATAACCTGGCCTGTGAAGACAAATGTAATACTAGAAGCAGAAAGGACTTTCCTGCTTGAAGACATGGACCCTTCTGGACTGAGAAAGGAGGAGTTCAGATAAGGCAGGGCTCACTGAGGCAGGGATCACTGTAATTCTGTGATGAAAACCAAATAAAAACATCTTCGTTAATGTGGGTCTGTCTCTATGTGAGCATTCTGGCTGGATGTAGATTGTAAAGTAAGATAACACATTCATCAAAATAGAATTCTTACAGGAATTGAGAATTTAATAAGTCATTTGAGAACTTAGTCCCAGTATAACCTGCCACTCATTTGCCTAGGATAAAGACAAGAATAACCAAGCTGCAAGAGAAGTATAAAACCCTGCTATGGAGGCACCACATTTTAGGAAAATAAAAATCTCACATTTTAAGAACCTGAGTAATGACATCAGTATACATATATAATGATGCAAATTTTGGGTGAAATTGGCCTTTAGAAATTGTTTAATCTACTTTCCTACCTCCCAATAGGATAGCTTCTAGGAAGACTTAATTGCCTAAATACTTTGACTATTTTATTAATACTGCCTGTGGGAAGAAGTATGTGAATTTCACTAAATTCAATTTTTTTTAAAAAAGTAGATTTTCTATACTATTATGAAAGCTGACCCAGTATATCCTAGTCTTATTGGTTTTCTACGTATGAATATATAAAAGCCTAAGCAACCATCCAACCCTCTGACCATCTAACCGGTAGCTATGACACGCAATGACCACCAGGGGACAGAACTTAACTCAGGAGCTGCTGAGTTGCAGTGACTTGGCAGGTGTGGTTCTTGGATGATGCACCTGGAACCAGAGAGGAGGAAGCCCGATTCTGGGGTGCGTGACCCAAGAATTGCCCTCTCGCAATCTGGGCCCCCGGAAAGCCGGTTTCAGCCCAATCTCCGCAGGTTAGGCCGAGGGACCCCACTGGTGCATGAATCTGTGCACCGGGCCTCAAGTTTAATTATATAATGTGATGCGTGTTCAAGTTAATGGAATATGAATGCAAAAAGATGTGTGTGTTTTTAAACCCTCAAGAGGTTATATTGAATACTTTGCAGAGATTCAATAAAATTAAGTTATAAAAAAGTTGCTGTGGGCAAGAGAATATGAAAGATGGAGGGCATTTTTGTAAAAACACAGAGGGCATCTGCCCCCAGATGACTTTAAAGTGTCCTTTAATTCTCACTACATTTCATAGAAACTATAAATGGAAATGAGAGATGCCGCTTTTTGGTGACACAGAGTGAATACTCAGGGGTTCATACTCAACGGGGATGCCTTGGCCCTGCATCAGAAGATTGTCTGTAAGTTATAACAAAATGCACAAGGTGTGTGTGTGTGTGTATCATTTTTTTAAAATATATATATATTTTATTGATTTTTTACAGAGAGGAAGGGAAAGGGATAGAGAGTTAGAAACATTGATGAGAGAGAAACATCGACCAGCTGCCTTCTGCACACCCCCTACTGGGTATGTGCCCACAACCAAGGTACATGCCCTTGACTGGAATCGAACCTGGGACCCTTCAGTCTGCAGGCCAATGCTCTATCCACCGAGCCAAACCAGTTAGGGCTGTGTGTATCATTTTTATGATTTCTCACTGGTGTTTTTGACAAACAGATTAACTACTGGTCCTAACTACATTGGATAAAGATGAATTTTAGTGCACTACTTTATATAGTAGTTAATAAAGTTGGGGATGCTTCTCATTTCTTAAGGTGATACAGATCAGACTTTAAAGTATTTGGGGGGAAAAATAGGTGATGAACCAAAAGGCCACTCAGAAGCAATAAGGTATTTAAATTCACTATGATAATACAATCTCTCAGAATTTTTTTCTGGGGGAGTAGCCCAAAACTAAATGGATCATGTAATACACACCAACTTTTACCATATCTCCACTCTCCTCTATTTTAAAGACATCAGTGTGCTTACTATTCTCTACTTCTCCTCAACCCCCTTCATCACCCATCTTCTGTCAGCTATGCCTTTTCTTTTCTTAAAATCACTAATTTCACTCAGCCCCATGTGCCTTTTATTTTACATTGAAAAGTTACTAAAATTTGCATTCTGATCTATAAACATTAAGTGTTTGCTGTTTCATATATAAAGCAATTCTAAAAGTTGAAAAACAAACAATATGACTATGTGACCTATTTCCTCTACAAACAAATTATTGCCAGATTTAACAAATATAATTACAGGATGCCCAGATAAATTTGAATTTCAGGTAAATAGCAAATATTTTTTTAGTATAGGTATGTTCTGTGAAATATTTGGGACATACTTACACTAAAAGATTGTTGTTTATCTGAAGTTCCAATTTAGTTGGGTATCTTGTGTTTTATTTGGTAAATTGTTTATAAGTAATGTGCTATGCAAAGATTATATTTCTCCAGGGATCTAATGCCCTGGTCTCTGGCCCACTTAAAAGAGAATATTCCTGCATTCGAAGTTAAATAGATCTTTTCTTAAACAGTATCAATTATTTAAATCCAAGGAGATTTCTTATCTAAAATAAATCCAAATAAACAAAAGTTTTGTCCAGGACTCAGCGTTATCATATTCTATTCCCCCTGTAATCATGTGATAGGCTTTATGACGATTTATCTTAAAGATGAAGAGACTAGGCAAAGTGTTTTTCCCCCCCAAAACATACTTTTTGTGTTTTTTTCCGCACAAAAAACTTCATTAAGTACCCGTGAAAGTGGTGTTTTACACACATTATCTATTTAATAGTAACTGCTCTGCTTACAACCCTTCCCTGACCTCTCAATTACACTTCAGATGAAACACAAACTCCATGAAATGGTCCACAAGTGGACACATGATCTAGCAGCCCCTTTCTCCTATGTAGTCATACCTGGTGGCACTATTTTCATTTTGTCCATGTTCTTCGTACTGTTTTGTTGTTCCTGAAAACTCAGTCATTCCTCAGCACCATCAAAAACAGATTGTCCCTCTGCCCAACCCCATTGCTACTCTCCTCTTCATTCCACTAATTCCTACTCATCCTTCATCTCTCGGCTCAAATGTAACTACCCCCAGAGGTTCTTTTTATTTCATGTCCCATATATTTATTGATTTGTGTGATTTTTGATGTCTGTTCTCCCCAGCAAGAGACTGTAACCTTCATGAAGTCATATTTCCTTGTTCCCTATCTTATGCTTCTCTCTCAGCATGGCATCTGATATAGAGTAAACATTATGCAAATATTTGTTAACTGAATGGATAAATGGATGAATACATAAAGAATGGTTAAGGATAAGGGTAGTATTGTTTTCATCATACTAAGTTTTGGAGAAATTAAATAATTTTTTTATTTAGTTCATGAGTGGGAGTCAGAATTGAAATTCACATCTGTCCATTGTGTCTTTTTATTTTATTACTGCTTCTCTCTCAGGTACCTTCACATTCTAACAACCCATGATTGTATGATCTATAATCTTCATAAGACTATAGGTAGGGGAAATAATGGTACTATTTGGTTTTCATAGAACTATTTTGTCAGACATTAAGCTATGCGCCTTGGAGGAATTGCAGAGGAATGGGAATGGCTTGTGGTTTAGTGAAAGGGAGGGGCAGACTGAGCCACAGAGCCCCCAGAGACAGCACCTGGAACAGAAGAGCGTTTTCTGCCCACACACTGAGTATCTGGCTTCCAGATGGGTGTTGGGCACACATTTGTTTTTGTAATTTTTCCCCTTCCTCCTCATCTCTTTATTCGCCACACCCCTTTCAGAGGAATTTAAGGACGGGCTTTGTGCTGCATTGCCTCCTCCTTCCTTCTTCAACCCCAACCTCTTTCTCTTCCACAAATAGTGACCAGAAGGGACAGACCTTTCCTGTGCTTGGAATGAAAGGGGAAACAAAACCTAACTGATTCACTCAGCACCCTTCAGCCTAGACACGTGGCTCTTTCTGCAGCGCTGGGGTAGAGCTCGGTCTGTTTAGTTAGGACAACAGTAGCTCAGTTCATCTATTCAGACCCACTAGAAGTTCTGTGTATTGAATTATGCTTATCTGTCCAGTGTTCTACCTCTGATGGGCCCTTTCTGGGGGACGTGATTTTGACCAGATCTGTTATGACAGGCCAGGGGACTCCTGTCCTGTTTGCAAAAGCCACCTTCTGACTCACATTTCTGGACATTCTCTGGTCTTTTGTTCAAGCTTTTTAAGAATTAGCAAAATATTTCTATATCTTTTTAAAATATAGACTGTATTTTTTAGAGTAGTTTTAGATTCACAGAAATATTGAACAGGAGGTACAGAGATTTCCCATGTACCTCCTTCCCTTACACATGCATAGTCTCCCCCATTATAAATGTGCTCCCTCTATACACACACACACACACACACACACACACACACACAAACACACAAACACCAGAGTGGGACATTTGTTGCAATCAGTAAACCTACATTGACACATCATTATCGCCCAAAGCCCATACTTTACATTAGGGTTTACGCCACTGCATATTCTGTAGGTTTTGATAAATGTATAATAACATGAATCTTCCATTATATTATCATACAGAGTAGCCCTAAAAATCTTCTGCAATCTGCCTGTTCATCCATCCCTCACCAGTTTCTGTTTCCACAGGAAACCTTTAGACATTTTCAGAAAGTAGTAACTGTATCACTTATTCACTAAGCTGAGAGCAGAGTGGAGTCTAGGATGGTCTTGGCAAGAGCCTGTCTTCATTTATTCTTCTTCTTCAGACCACATACTTGTCTACATGAGGATAGTTCGATAAATGGATCCAGGTACATCAGTAAACACATTCCAGGCTCCAAATTTCATTCCCATCAACCACATGCTTTGAAGAGGACACCTGGCTCCATCTTTACACATTATGTGGGGGTGGGGGACGGATGGGTCTGCAAAGGTCAAGGGAAGGTTGCAGCAAAGATGGTTTCTATAGAACCAATATCTAGTCTTTGTCTTCACCCTAATTGTTTAGCCTGAAAATGCCAGAGATTAAATTATGAGTAGAAGAATATGAAGTGTGAATTATTATTTTTATGAACCATAACTTAGTATACTCTTTTGTCTGTAGCACAAAAGTAGGAATGTCCCTGAAAAGTATTCATTCAACCAGGGGCCTGGAAAGAAGATGATGTGGAGCAGAGCCATAGGGTTGTAAGTGGTCTACAGTGAATATAGTTTGAGCAAGAAATAAATGCTTTTTATAAGTCAGTGTGATTTTAGGGTTGTTCATCATCACAGCATAATTCGGTCTTTATTCCCTGAGCCAATTGACCTCCCTGAGCTTGGTCCAAACTTAGGTATAATTATATCAACCTCCAAGGGAACACACAGCATTCACAAACATTGAAGCCCCAATTCAAAAGATACTGAGAGTGGTCCCTCAACTCATATGAATGACAATATCTGTAGCATTTGAGAGTCCTTAAAAAGTTTCCTGTCTCAGGGTTGAACAGCATGTGACTCAAACAATTTCTAGATACACCACAAGCTACTGTGCCAATAAATTTCCTTCTTTTATGTATTCCAAGTCTATTTGTTGAATCTAGGTTACCAGGAAATAGATCGAACCTCACAGCTTATCAAGGCCTGGCAGCAAAGGGAGGGAGTCAAGGTATCCAAAACAGAACCCAGAACGTGAGTAGAGATACCATGGAGTTACTAGCCTGGGTTGGAATAAGTTAAAAAGCTTTCCAGGAATACTGGGCTTAGTGGATAGAAGGTAATTACAGAATCGGGTACTAGTCAGACTCCAACAAGTGGGATTTCACCAGGGACCAGAATATTGAAATGTAAGATAGAAATAGCAAATAAGCAAGCAAACATGTTTCTGTTACATTTCCCTCACTGGCCCAAATCCAAGGGCGATTCAATGAAATAAAAACACGTCCTGAAAACTGGAGGAGTTCATAGTCCACTTAGGGAGATGAGTAAACCAAACTGTTAAAAACATACTATTGAAATATAATACACATACAGAGAAATACTTATATCGTAAGACTACGGGATGACAATTTTTCACAAACTTGGCGCTTTGGGTGACACTGAGCATCATATCAAGAAACAGAACATTACTCATTCTCCAGAAACCACACTCACCATTCTTTCCAACTTTCTCCCAAGGGAAACCATTATCCTGATTCCTGATAGCATAGATTAGTTTTGCCTGGTTTTAAACTATGTATAAATGGAATTCACAGTATGTATTCTTTTGTGTTTGGTTTCTTTGGTTCAGTGTTATGTTAGTAAACATCATTTATATTGTCCAATGTAGTTGTAGAGTGTTCATTCTCATTGCCAGGTCCTAACGCATTGTGTAAAGATACTGTACATTTGTATTCAATCTACTATTGATGAATATTTGATAGCTCATTGTTTAAGGTTGTTACAAATAGTGTTGATATGAAAATGCTAGTACATGTCTTTGGTTAATACACACACACACACACACACACACATACATATATACATACACACACATACACATACTGAGTGGCCAGAGTATTTTGACCACCTGATGTTTGTAGGCAAATTAGCTATAATTTCATGCTGAAGTTGCTAGAGGGCCAGACCATTATAAATAGGGAAGCAGGTTGTTTACCACAATAGTAGAAGTGATTTTTTTCTGAAGATAGAGGTAAACAACACGATCTACCAGCTTTGAACATGGGATATATATATATATATTCATATTGCATAAATGCTCAGGATTACAGTTGTTGGGTCATAGATGCTGGAGGTGGTTAGGTGGAGTCCTATGTTGAGGAGAACTTTATGACTACATATGAGTTTAGGCAAAATGGTAGGATAATTAATATCTTCCATCAGCAATGGAAAGAGATAACATGCATGCCAAGTATTTGGCATCCCTAGTATTAAACAATAGTTGAGTCAGTTCATCAAATAAGGGGTTCTAATTATACAGCTAAGGAACAAGACAGGAAGCAATACTGGAAGTCATGGAGCAAAAGCCACAAAAAACAAACCAAAGCCAAACCTCTAATGATGTAGGTAGCCCTGACAGACCTCTCAAATGCAGATTCTGTCTTCTCCAATCCTCCCTTACTTCATTATTTTTTTTCCTTTAGTGCAGATGGGCTGTATGGTTGTTGTGAGAGATTGATAGTAATGGGACATGTTGCCAGTGTGACGCATGTTTCTCCAAGTGACATCAGCCTGGGTGACTTATTGTCCATGACATTAGTGAAGAGACAGATTAAAGAGGAAGTTGGGATCAGAACAAACTCTTGGTCTTATAAGCGTTGGAAGTGGCTAGGTGTGAGTGTGTGTTTTAAAGAATATGAATAATAAAAGCAAAGAATTCTATCTAATAGACAAAGATGCAAATTGACCATACCTTCGCTACTCCCACCATGGGCTAAGCAGAGTGATAATGCAAATTAACCACCAACAAAGATGGCAGCTAATTTGCGTATAATGGCTGGGAGCAAAGACTGAAGACACCGTAGAAGGAAGCCAAGCAACGGAGCCGAGGTAGTGGAGATGGGCAGGAGAGAAGTAGCAGAGAAGGGCGGGGCAGGAATGACAGAGATGGGAGCGAAGCCCTATTCTTGCAGGAATCTTCCTGCAACGGGCCTCTAGTATATAATAAAAGGGTAATATGCAAATAGACCAAATGGCAGAACAACCAAACAACCAATCAAAGTGTAATATGCTAATGATATGCTAAGGCTGCTCAACTGCTCACTATCACGTGCACTGAGCACCAGGGGGCAGAAAGTCAGCTGGTCGACCAGTTGCTATAACATGCACTGACCACCAGGGGGCAGATGCTCAGACCAGGAGGTTAGCTTACTGCTCAGGTCGGGCTGATTGGGACTGAGAGAGATGGGTAGGACATGCCCTGGAGCCCTCCCGTGGTCCCTCCCTGCCCGATCATGCACTGATGGGGTCCCTCAGCCTGGCCTGCGCCCTCTTGCAATCTGGGATCCCTTGGGGGATGTCAGAGAGCTGGTTTCAGCCTGATCTCACAGGCCACTCCGCTTGGGAGGGTGCCAGATGCAGGGCTCGTAGCTGGCGAGTGTTCCTGCAGCAGTGGGAGCTTCTCCCTATCAGGACTGATTCGATGCAGTGGGGCTCGGATGAGCGGGAGCAGCAGGTAGAATATGCTGGCGAAGTTGGACTGTGGGCTTCAGCCCAATCCCTGCAGGGCATCCAGAGGAACCCCACGCATGCACGAATTCATGCACTGGGTCTCTAGTACATAACATAAAAACAATAAAGAAACTAACAAAATCAAAAAGTGACTTTTTTAAAAGCTTAACAAAATTGACAAATTCTTAGCTAAACTGACCAAGAAAAAAAAAAAGAAACAAATTACTAAAATCAGGAATGAAAGAAGAGTGCATCACTACCAACCTTAAAGAAAAAAGAAATGAAGTACTAATTTAGGTACCTTGAAAGCCTCATGTTAATTAAAAGAGGTCTGTGACAAAGAATACATATAATGCGACTCAGTTTATATGAAATGTCCAGAATAGGCAAATCCAGACAGATTAGTAGTTGCCTAGGGTTTGTATTGGGGGTGGGGTTTGGAGGGTGATGAGGGATGACTGATAATGGTTCGAGGTTTCTTTTTACGGCGAAGACAGTGTTCAAAACTTACATTTTGGTGGTGTTTGCACAACTTTCTGAATATGCTAAGACCATCAACTTGTATACTTTACATGGGTAATTTTATGGTATGTGAATTTTATTTCAATAATTTGTTGCTGTTTTTTAAGTGAAGCGTAATTACGATGATTGAACCTGTGTTTGCAGAGGGGAAGAAAGAGAAGTGCAGTCGCATATAAAGGCAGAAGCCAGTGCAGTTTGTGTTAGAAACAGTTGACCTGGCTTCATAGGGTCACTGTGTTTCCAACTGCCAGCATAGGAGTGGGGTCCTTCATAAGGAGGGCCAAACACATAGAGCAAGGTACGGCATTTTTTTTTTTGGAATATTTAGTAAATTTACTCAAATGAAGCTTAAATGATACAGAACTGAAAATATTAGAACTCTATACACAAGAGACAGTGAATATAAATTAGCCAACTCTATGAACATTTTCAGCTAAGCACTAACAGCATTTTTTTTTCAAGTGCAAACCTAATATTTGTTCTCAGCTGCAGGATTTCTGAAACTCTTAAAGAGCTATTAAAACTATTTAAGAAAACAACAACTATTCATAAATGAGCAGTTTGCAGCCCAGAACTGCCAAGGATGCCTTTCTCCAGATGCTAGGCAGGAGGCAGGGCTGGGCAGATCCTACAGCCTTCAGAAAGGCCCTCTCTCTGCCCTTCTTCACCTCTCCATCTTCCAGGAGCTGCCTACTGCTCAGTGAGGCCCCAACCTGCTTCCCAGTCTGGGCAGACTGGGTTACACTTGGATCTTAATTGGAGGGGGTTGTGGGAAACCAAGAAAAAGTCTTCCTTGTGGGCCTGTATTTCCAGAAGATGCCACGGTTGGAGGCAGCAGGATGAAAATAACAGTCTCCATGCTCTCCTAAGTAGAAACCTTTCCTTCCTCAATCTCCTTCTCTTTCATTTCTTTTTCCCTTTTCTCTTTCACATTCTGGCCTGAGGTACCTTGTTAATTTTAAAGATTAACAGGCCATTTAGCACAAGAAGAGAGTGGTACAGGTCGCAGATGAATAAATTAACACCAAAACTTCACACCAAGACAACAATCAAAGCTATCTGTTTTATTGCCTGAAGTATCTGCAAGTACTGGACAGGAGGAAATTGGTATCTCATTAAAAAAGAGAGTGAGGTGGAGAGGAAACCCAGAGCTCGTTAAAAGTGGTGGAAAAGCTGGCTTAATTATGCTTTTCCATTTGGTAACAAGAGGGCATTTGTTATGAGTTCAGGACACTTTATCCCAAGCAAAACAAACAGTTAAGGACATTATTTTTGTCTTTAGCCAGTGGTGGCTGTGGAGTCCTGTTTCAAAATAAAGGTTTCACTGCGCAGTAGTCAATTAGGCCAGAGAATACTGGCAAAGGGTCAACTGCTTTCCCTTTCAAGGATTGATTTGAGAGCTGCTATCCAACCTTTCACCTTGCCCCCATGTAAGGGGGAACAGTGGGCGAGGGTTCCTTATTAGTGCAAGAATCTGTGTCTGGAGAGGCATTTAAAGGCCATGCTGAGAGTCATGCACTCAGAAACAGTTATTAAAAGTCTACTGCCCCTGTAAAGCACCAGCTTTCTCTTCTGGAAAATGGAGATACTAATGACTTCCTGGTTGTTGTGGTGATTAAATAAGATGTTACATGAGCAAACACCCCCAAAGAACTTTTCATATACTGGCCTCCACTTACTGGGAATTACTATAAGTATAGTATATCATCCTACTTAATTTTTACAATAAGCATGTGTAGTGCTATCATCTTCACTGTACGAGTGGAATAAATTAGAAAGGTTGTATAATTTCATATAAGGTCAACCAGTAAGTGAGAGAGGGGGATTTGAATCCAAGTCTGTTTTACAATTTCTCATGGAAGGTCATGAATAAGATATGGCCTCTTACTTCAAGGCCTGTAGAGAAATAGAAACACACTCCAATAATGAAACAGAGTATGATTAATGGCCAAAAGGATTTACTGTGCTAAGGGAATTTAAAGAAAAGAGAGATTACTTTTGGCTGGAGAGTTATGCCAAGAAGCAGTAGCATAATGTCCAAGAATATATACAGAATACTTGGTTCAAATCCCAGATTTCTTAGTTTCTAAGCTGCCTTCATCTATAACATGAGAACTGAGATACTACCTTCCTTTTAGGTTCTCATGAGGGTTGGACAAAATAATATCTATTAAATACTTATCAGTGCCTGGTGAATAGCTTTTTAAAAATCAGGGCATATTTCACACAATAGGTAGTAGATTAAAAGTTTTGAAGGACAACAATGGAGTTTCAACAGAGATATAAATTTGAAAGAATGTCTGGAGAATCTTCTATATTAAATATGTTGCAATAAAATTGTTATTTTACCTACTGAATTTATTTAAAAATCTATTGGAAGCATGCCATTTTCTAAGCATGTCAATCATAAGAACTGGTACAGGTTTGAGTGATAGTGGAGTAGCTTGTATCAGACTAACCTTCCTGCCAATAACAATTATAAATTCTGCACGATGTGTTTAATTAACTGTTACAGAATACTAGAAAGTGATGAAAAGTAATAAAAAACTGAAAGGGTTTTGATATTTGATAGAAGGGGACCACACTGGGTGAGATTCACATTTAATAAAGGCTTTTCTACTGAAGGTAATCCCAAGTCTATGAGGTGTTAAGGTTTCCCCTTAAGCAAAATACTGCATTCTCAGTGGCCTGAGGAAACAGAAAACTGAGAGAAGTCTAAAATAGGGTAGTGTACAGTGGGAGGAGCCCCCAAATCTACAAATAAACTCTCTTCAAATCCTTGACTGATTCCTGAGTTGTACATGCTCAGAGAAAGACCACAAAGAAAAAAAACAGTAGAAGGCTGACAAAGCTCAGTAGAGATTTCAGTGATGTTCCCCTGCAAGAGACCAAGGGTTTGGAGTTTGAGTCTAGTTAGAGAGGCTTTGACTTTCCACTGAAACAATATAATGACTGCACTTTAAACATAAACATTATGCCCTTGACTAAAACATTGATCCTAAAACTAGGGAAACTGAAATAGACCTTTATAAACTCTAAAATGAAGCCATCACAAAAATAAAGATGATCCACCAGTAATTTAACTAACTTCTAGAACAAAATACACTTATTTTGGAAAAAGACCTAAATCTAGTCTGTACAGCATGACACACAATTATTGGTATATAATCAAAATTACTAGGCATATGAAAAATTGGAAGATGTTACGTATAATCAATAGAAATATCTGGCAATAGAAACAGACCCATAGGCAATTCAGATATTGGACTCAGCAGAAAATAATTTAAAATAGCTATGGTATAGTTCCACTACTAGCAAAAAGAGAGCAAAATGTCTGGAATTACCCTCGCATTTTAGACAATGAGAAAACTGGACAACGTAGAGCAAATTAATGCTAGACATTGGACAGCAGGACCGTGATCACTGAGAAAAGAAAAAAAAAAGGGGGGGATGTACCCTGCCTGTCTCACATAGGTTTTTTGCCTAAATATTATTCCTGGATTGTGGTGTAGGAATTGGATACCTAAATAGATTTCAACAATGTTATTTTAAAGAGAGAACTGAGTTCAAGAATGTCAAGAAGCTAGAATTGGGGGCAGAAGGCTCAAGAAGAGGGAGCTACTAAGAGAAAAAGTTCTAAAAGTCTTCTAATCTCTGCTTGCTTAGAAAGAAGTGCCATCAGAAAATAATTTCTAAGGAAATAAAAAGTATGAGATAACTGTAAGACTAACAATTCCAGAACTTCCTCTGGGCTGGTAATCTTTTTTTTCTTTCTTTCAACTTTATTTGTATTGGTTTCAGGTGGACAGCTTAATGGTTAGACAATCATACACTTTACAGAGTAGTCCGCCAATATTTCCAGCACCCCAACTGACACCATACATAGTTATTGCAGTATTATTGACTATATTCCCTCTGCTTTATTTACATCCCTGTGACTGTTTTGTAACTACCAATTTGTACTTCTTAATCTCTTCACTTCTTTCATTCTCGCAACCACCAGTTCTCTCTCTGTGTCTATGAGTCTGTTTCAATTTTGTTTGTTCATTAATTTTATTCTTTAGATTTCATATATAAGTGAAATTGTATGGTATATGTCTTTCTCTGACTACTTTATTTCATTGAGCATAATGAAGGGTGAGAATCATTTGAGTTCCCCCTTGACGTTGTGGAATAATCTCATTGATTATATGGAACATTCAGTAGAGATTGCAGAAAAGTAAGGGAACCAATTCACCCTGAATAAAGACCACTCTAGATCTTCTCTAAAAGATCATAAAATCAAAACTCAAAAGGATCAAATTAATTTTCATTATCCATTTAATTTCTGCTTAATCTGTAAAGTATACCTTTTTTCATCTCAATATGGTTTGTTTTCTTTCATTTTTCTTTCAGTCTCACCAGAGATTTGTATTTTGTTAATCTTTTTAAAGAATCAATGTAGGTTTATTTACTTTCTTTATTTTCTATTACATTGATATGTGCTCTTTATCCACTCTTCTATAATTTTTGTTTTATTCTGTCATTCCTACTTGACTTCTTAAATTATATGTTAGCACAATTCTTTTCAGTATTTAAAAAATTAAATATAAGCATTAATATTAAAGCTATACATATCCCTCTAAGTACAGCTTTAGCCATATTCCAAAAATTTTGATATGTGGTATTGTCATTTCCCTTAGTTATACTTATTTTCTAAGTTCTCTCATGATATGTGAATTTTTATTTTTTTCCTTTTGTCATTGATTTCTAACTTGTTTGACTGGTGATTAGAATGAGAAATCTATATTATACTCATTCTTAGAAATTATTGAGACTTACTTTATGGATTAATATATGATCAGTTTTTTAAAAAACATTTTATGTGTGCTTTTAAAAATGGAAAATCTACTTAGATTTGTAGGACAATCCAATAATATTTAAGTTGTTAATCTACAGTGGGTAGATAACAAGCTCAGGGTATATGATTTTAAAACTCAACAGTTTATAATTTTATAAAATTATAAAGTATTGAGTTTTAAAGTATGGTTATGGTTATAAGACACCAACAAATGTAATCCTTACTCAGCAAGTCAGACAGGCAGAAAGTAAAAAGGCAGGCACCCTGACTGTAGGACAGGATAATGAAAGAGCTGGAAGTTTGTTACATAGGTATCAGAGATACAAGTGCAGATACGGACACTGGTCCGTAGCACTACACGAGATCTGACCTTTATGCATAGTTACAATAAGTGCTTACCTTTCCTTAAAAGAAGATTCCTGATCATTTTAGATACCAGGACTGCCAGATACCTTCAAGTGCATATAAAATCCTGATGACAGCAATTAGTGCATTCTATCATACTCATGTCTTACATATAGCGGCTTTTGTCTAAAATCTGCTAAGTTCAATAGTCAGAAAACTATTCCCTCCTCATAGGCTCCCTGCCATCTCTTTCCTCTCAACTCCCTTCCGTTATGTCAGGAATAATATTCACTTAACAGTTAGTGACTTTATTCAATCCATCAACAGTGGCCGGAATTACATCAATCTCTTGGGCATTCAACAAAATCTGACCTGAATGAAAAGAGCCTACCAAAGGAAATTCCCAATCTGAAGAATGGAGGAGACAAAAAGGATAGGACAAAGGAAAAAGCAAAAGTTGAGGCTGAGACATAGGAAAACTTTAGAAGAAGAAACTTCAGGTCAGTTTTCGTTTATTGTCACGGTTTGAAATGGAACTTTTAACACCAAAGGAAATATGATTCAGAGCTGGTTGTTAAGAAAAAAAAATGTTCTTATTCATTACACAGGGATCATATTCTTGGTTTTCTTACTTTATCTTTGCCCTCAATTTATGCTGAAAAATTTTTCTTCTGCAAGTCAAGGACTCATTTATACTCATTTATCATTTTTCTCTTTCGCATATTTTTACCAGGGATTAAATGACATCTCCAGAGATGTGGACTTGAAGCCTAAGAGTAGACAGAAGCCTTAGTGCTTTATGGGAATAACTAGGGACCTTTTATCACCCATGGAACTAAGGGTTGGAAAAACAATCAGATGTGATATCTTTTCCAAATTGGCAACCTTGAGATTTCAGGGAGGTTTGATTAGAATCAGAGGTCAGCCTTATCAAACAGATTCCATTTAGTTTGCAATGAGCTTTTCAAATAGCTACAGGATAGGGACCCATACAGGATGTGGACAAAGAGAAACTTGGCTTTCCAGTCACAAAAAGAATGCAGAATGTGAGAAAGAGCTGCTGGACTCCAGGCAAATGTCTGTTGTGTACTTGAGCATGGAGGCAGGATGAAGTAGAGAGCCCCGTGTCCTTCTTGTCTATTGAGTTTTGGGGAAGCTGACATTGAGATTCAGTTAGAAGTAAAGGTTTATAGGGAAGTAAAACTTATGAAAGAAAAAAGGAGGCAGGATTGGGCAAGGGAATTGTCAAACCACAATGCAAACCTTTTAAAAGTCTATGACAATGCATCAGGGAGATGTATAACAAAGGTTGCTTGTTAGAGAAGACCTGCTTTGGGCAGAAATGGCTAGGGCCTTGTGCCCATCCGCAAACTGTATATCCTAAGCTCAAACCTGAGGCAGATGCTAAAGCTGTTAAGGGTTGGAAGCTATCAGTTACCCTACTCCGGGAAGTTGGTGGTGCTTTCTTGAAGGAGTATCTGAGCAGTTTATCTCCATATCTGCTACAATCCCTGCCCTGTGCCATGCGAATCCACTTCTCCATATATATCTGGGGAGAAGCAGCTCATCCAGAACTTAGAGGAGGGAGGTCAGCGGAACAAACTACAGCCCTCATTTGCTGCAGTTAGTCTTGAGGTCCCAACCAATATTCATTGTTTCCCTATTCCACCACCCATTCAATTTCTCCTTACTGTCAGCTGCCATTTCTGCTTACTTGGTGGTAAATCCTTCATTTCTGAGGCATAGAAAGAAATGTGAATGTCATGATGAATTGAGAGACCATTTTGCCTTACTTCTGATTACATTTCCCATGAAGCCTTACTCTACTCTAGTTCCTCTTAGCTTCTGGGGAGTTCCATGTTGCTGCTTCATAAGCATCAATGAGGAAACTGCTTTTCTTTTCTACCATGTCCAGGGAAAACTGCGTTGATTCTCAAATGGGGCTTTTAGGCAATCCTGCTTTATTAATTGTGGCTACTTCTTGTTTTTCCTTCCCTGACCCTTTTATCAGTAATTTTTTTCTGGATGATGAAAAAGTGCCAGATGGATCCCTTGCTTTGCTTAATCCCTGGATCATTTGTACACCTGCTTCTCCTGCTGGTACTTGCCACTGGGATTCCTCTGTCTAAGAGGGCTGCCAAGGTGCATTTGTCACAGCATGGCTCATTACCATCCAAACTCAATGCAGGCCCATGTCCTAAAACGTAACTATTGAAACTGTCCCTAAGAGAGGATTCAAGCTAGAAAACATTTATGGAATCTGTCCCCAACATTCCATTATTTTTAAAAAAGTTCTGTTTGGATCTACTAGTTGCCTTGTTTCCATATTTTGCCAGTCTCATTGCTGAGAACTCATTTTTGCAACCTCAGTCTGGTTCCATTCTCTGGGACCAAGGGTAAGAATAAAGTGAGTGAGCTCAAGAAATGCAGCCCTATCTTGCATTTCCCGCGCTGACCTTATAGTTTAGTTCGAGCAACTAGACTCCTGATTTGCTCTGAGACCCACTGCCTACTATGTGCCTGGTCCAGGGGCAGGTGGGTAAGCATCGGAGTCACTTCTGGCTTTGCTGCTATGTGCCTTTGGGGCTATTCAAGAGGCCCCTTATAATCACTTTATATTTTTGCAATGCTAAACAAAACCCATTGTTTCACATGACTCTCAGAATAGTCTCATTGAAATCAACCTACTTTACATTGAAAATCGATTTTTAATGGACCAGGATGGAATAAAGCTCTCATAACTCCAGTATCAGTGCTTTTTATTTTTAAGCAGCATTTATTTTTTTTCCTTAACATAAATCTGTTCTATAATCTCACTATCCTAATGACAACCATTGCTAATATTTAGGAATTTTTAATCTATGTATATAATTTTTTACATTGTTAAAGTCATTCTGGATATAAAACTTGGCAACCTGAAATTTTACAGTCATAGATTTGGATGGTTTTGATTTTCTTTTCTTTTTTTCTTCACATTGTCAAATGTTGATTTTGATCCTCACATTAAATTGATCCCAAGACTAAGCTATACATCTCAAATCACTTTACAGCAAAAAAGAAGGGGGATAATAGAATCCCCCAAGTGTAATAGACACAGTTCTATAACTCTATAATGAAATATTAAGGCTGGATATTCCTGAATCTGGTTCCTTGGGCCAGGCATTATACAAACCAAAATGTAGTTGTAGATGGGCACATGTTTTAATAAGCTAAAACTTCAAAATAAAAAGTTTAAATATTGAAAATTAAATACTACAGTGGACACCTGGGAATCCTTGGTTCAGGAACTGTCTAATTCTCTTCTTAAACGATGTAAAATTTGAATTTCACAGTATCAGTGCAAGGAAAAAATCTGTATTAGAACCCAAATGGCTACTCTCAGGCAGTGTATAGGGTGGTACATGAAACCACTTCATAAGTTAAGCATTCCCCTGAGCAAGGATGCTCATGATAGGGACAGCTGTGCCTGAGAACAGCAGCATTCTGTTTAACCAGCCTCACCTATGTACTGTGTTAACCTAAAAGTTAGGTGAGAAAATTGGCCACTTTTGTGGTTTGATTGGAAGCGTCCTTGAACCTCCCCCGACCCCAAGCCTAAAAGTTACCATAACCTTTGTCCCAGAATTCCCACTATTCATCATTCTTTTGAATTAAGGTATTATATAACTTTGTTATAAAGCAAATGTATCCTTTTGGTAAACCATTACTCACTTGGAGTTACCAGCTGGAATTGATGCCTAATGCACAATGAAGATCTAGCTCATCACAGTGGGGCAGGTGCAAGGCTCTATGATCAGACCTGGACACCTGGAAGTGGAAGAAGGTGATGCCACTGTAATAACCTGGTTATTAATAACAGGAAAGGAGTGAAAGGAAGGCCAGATAATATAGGCAAGCTGTTTGTACAGCTTTGCCAGGAAGCTGCAGTTTAACATTCTCCAGGTCTGTTCCCCGCAGATCGCTGGGGGAAGGGACTGGACAATAGACCCATGCCCAGTAAGGATTGGGTGATTTGGGAAGGTGCTTGTCTGTCAGTCACACCTGGGAACAAGCCATTGTCCAGATGGGCGTGGCCACGACAAGCATGGGAAGATTGGATATTTAAACTCCTAAACCAAGGAATTTCTTTGTCTTGCTTGCTTAGTCCTCTTTTTCTCTTGGGACTCTTGTTGCAGGGTGTGTGCTCTCATGCTTCTGCACTCACCTACATGGCCCACAGCTATGTGGGCCCCACACACAATGGATTGTGATTAGCCTGATGCTATGTCAGACCCAGCTTCCCCATGGAAAGGAAACTATGGACTCTGGCTTTGCTTTTAGCTCTGCTAGGTCCCCAGCTGCACCTTTTCCAGGACTGGTTTAAGGGAAATGGGATTTTACAAACCAAGGGATATAATTTCACACAAATAAACCTTTCTACCACATCTCATTCTCCCGTGCAAGTCTTAGAAAATTATTTTTTCTCAAGATATCGTAAGAACCCTACTCCCACTAGCATTGGAGAAATTCCACCCAAGCAATTCTCTGAAAACAAAGGGATGGTAGGGGATAAAGTGTGGATACTGCAGGGAGGCTCTGCTGGGAAGCCATGGCCACATGAACACACTGGGTACCCAGGAGTACTAGAAGGGAGGGAGGGAGGAGGGACACCAAGAACAGCCTTCACCTTTGAGAATCCTGAGGAATAGAAATATAGTTCACAGACTTGTGAAGAGCTAGGCTGTTTCATGCTCAGAAAAACTGTTACTGGATATGTATTCTCGCCCTCATAACAGTTCCATCTGTGGGTGAAACAGAAAGCTTTCCTTGGGAGGCTCAGTAAGGTTCAGGCATGGCCCAGGGCCCAGACCACTGGACAGACGTCCTTCCTGTTGGGAGAAAAGTCACATTCCCCTGTTATTTGTGACAGCCTCAGGACCCACAGGCTGCCTGCAATGTGTAGACTGCATAATTTAGCATGAAGGCTGCCAACAATTTTTGGCCTCAGTTTTTTAACTGGTTTTCATTTAGCAACGATTTCAGAATTTTCCGGGACACTTCATGTTTTAATGAAGAAAAATTAAGTGACCTTTAGTCAACTTGGCAAAAGACAGGGTGGGTTACAGTGGCCCAGAATAGTAATTAATAAGGTTACTATCACCATTAAGAATCCCAGAGCAGACATTGGCAGTTTATTTCCACGTGGTTAGAAAGAGATGAACGTTCTAGCCTTAGAAATGACAGTTGTTCAAACTCATCAAGTCATGATGCTATGTGACCATTTGTGAATTTAGAAGCAAGGCCTCTGATGGTGACAAAAGGAGCAGCACTATCCAGAGTAAATCAAGGCCAAAAACCATGTTTAATCCCCACTCCTGTGCCACACAGCTTCCATCACAATCTCTCACGGGTGGAACTGGCCACATAATCAATATGTGAATAAACTGTAAATTGATTCAACATACCTCATTACATCGTTGACACAACCATAACCTTCTAATCACAGATAGCACTACCCAAACCTCACACCCACCATACTGCTAACAGAAAATTGGTACCAGCCTTTTGGGAAAATGGCCTCCAAATCACATGTAAGGATTGTCCTAGGAGAAGGTTCCACTAGACAGCAGAATTTTCACAGGCTGCAAATGTGGTTGTTCTCTTCTTGTAATGGGCTTTCCAGCCCAGGGCAGTGACCATGACAGGGTGCCCCCAGGTCTGTGGCGTGGGTCTTATCTGGAGTCAGAAGAAAACGTTTAGCCATCTTGCAGCTTTTGTCCCTCAAGATTCCAATGAGGACACGGTCCCCTGCCCTCTCCATTTGATTCACCAGGGGTACAAGTGACGTACAGTGTGGTCCTCAGCTCAAGTGAGAATGTAGAGGCCACCACAAAGGAGAGCTTGGCTTTTGTTTCACTACACACATCTGCCAGAAATGGACTTTTTGGCTTTTTTTTTTTTTTTTTTTTGCTCTCTACATTCAGTATGTGTGATTCCCACTCAGATCTCATGGCCTACACTTTAGTTCATACACTTGGCAGTTTCATTTTAAAGAAAAACACAGAGCAGAAGCTTTTAATCTTCCTTTACTATATGTTTATGGCCTATTGTTCTCAACTGCTTTGAAAAGATGTGTGAAGTTTATTGATCGCATGTGATAAAGCAAGTATTATTAAAGACTGTGCAGCTATCAAGCCCCATATTCTTAGCAGAGAGGATGGCCTTGAACCAGATAGTAAGCATTCGGAAAAATATGTCAATGAATGCCTGGTTAATGTGACCTGGAAACAAGTTTGAAGAATTAAGACTAGCTCAAGAGTGTAAAAGCCTATGCTACTGCGACTGCTATTGTCAGCAACCAAATATTTCTGGTTCTCCCTTCAAGCATGTAGAAAGCTTTGACAAATAAAGTTTTAGAATAATGTTACTTCTGGGGAGGAGTTTTGAGAGCTGGGTACATTGTGTCACCTCTATTTTTCCTTCTCGTGGTTGAAAAGCAATGCTCCACAGAGAAGATGCTCCATCATTCTTGCCATGGAGGGCGTATATGCCAAGAGCACTGCCCAACATATGATAGATGTGTGTGAGATTTCCTAAGTCATTGGGATTTGGAACTTGTTACTACAACATAACCAGGCTTGTCCTGACTGGCATAGCTACTTGAATTCTATTTTGCAGGTATGAGTATAGAACAGGTAGGAGAAAGAGGCAGGGCATCTGGGTTTGCTTTTTGGTTGGACTCATAACAGTGTACTTTCAATGAAGAACACATATTGGCCTGCCCTCTCCACCGTTGGCTCAGCAGCTAACTCAGAGAATCACTTAAGCTGAGCTGGCTGTGACAATGACAGAGGAGGAGTGAGTTAGTAGGATTTATTGTTTCCTGGTGTTATTGTTTGGATCTAATATCGAGTAGCTTCGTGTGTAGGAGGGGAAGAAGGGACACTATGTTAGATTAAATTAAATGTTGGATCACATTAACATTTTATTATGAAAAAAGCACTATCATCTATAGCATCAAAAATACTTATTCAGCATTATGTCACAGACAATGAAATGATTTTCATTTTTTGTGGAAAATGGTTAATTCAAATTTTAAAGGTTCATATAACTCAGAAGAATATAAAAAAGAAAACAGCAGTTAGTCAAAACCTATCATCCAGAGGCAGCCCTGCTTACATCTCAGCAACCCATCCTTCCACACCTCTCTATACATTTACACAGATGTTTTCCATGAATGGGAATATGCTGTTCAAGTCACATCTACTTAATTGAACCTAATATGCACAGTTCTAGGACCTGAGATGCAGGTGCAGCAGCTTCTGTCCTGAAGCTCACTGTTGAGGTATAAAGGTAGACACTCAACACATATTTTCAAGAGAAGCTAGTGTTGTAACGTGGAAAGTGCAGGCTGCTATGCACATTGCAAGGGATTTTACGTAGCCTGAGGTGTAATGGATGGCTTCCTGAGGAAGTGATTCTGTTATACAGTGATTTTTATTTCACTTCACAACATGTCACAATAAGTATAATTTCAATGGCAGCATAATATTTTATTGCATGAAATTATCTATGAACTCTATATGTAATTCCTTATTAATAGACATTCCGTTTGTGTCCTTTTATAATTTCTTATAAACCATGCTGCAATGGAATTCCTTTTAAGTGCATTTCTTCAGCCTTATATTTCTTTAGGATAAAGATAGAGAAATACCATTGGATCAGAAGTCATACAGATTTTATATTTATATTACATATATATATATACATACATTATATATGTAGTATATGTGCTAAATTATATATACACATATATGTGAATAGAAATGCCTTTGTACATTAGATATTGTTATACTGCCTACAGGCATACACCAATTCATATTCTCACTGTGCATGCTTAGGAATGACAATTCCCCAACTTCTGGGATACTCAAGAAATGGAATTCATTACATTGTTTTGTAAAGTTTGCCAACAGTATAGGTGGGAAAACTTTCATCTTGTTTGCATCTCCCTAATCACCATGAGGCTAAATATTAGATGTGGTGAGCAGAATGTTGGTACCCTAATTAGACACACGTAAGCCAGAGGATGGAAGATAACCTCATGAAAATTTAGGAGGCTTCCATATTATTTAAGTTTGTAGGAGCGCAGTGGTATGAGGCATGCTGAGATATCCCCTCTATGGTAAAGTGCAAGTTATTGCATCTTAAACCCTCCATTACTAAGAAAGAGGCTCAGTGTTTGGTAGTCCTTTTTCAGATTGGAATGTAGAATGTATCATACTCGGGGATAATGTTTAACCCAGAGATTAATTTTCAAACGGTGTGCCGCAAGAACTTTGAAAACATGCAATAGCTGCCTATTTAGTCAGGGGCACTGAGCTCTTTTCCCTGATATTGTCAAATAAAAAAATGACTACAGCCAATAATACAACAATAGCTGTCCATTGTGAATGAATCAAAATTATACCTACACTAGAGGCCCAGTGGATGAAATTCGTGCACTCGGGAGCAGGGGGTCCCTCAGCCTGACCTGTGCCCTCTCGCAGTCTGGGAGCCCTTGGGTGATGTCTGACTGACGTTTAGACTGACATCCTTAGCACTGCCACGGTGGCAGGAGAGGCTCCCGTCACTGCTGCTGCGCTTGCCAGCCATGAGCCTGGCTCAGGGCTTCTGGATGAGTGGTGCTCCGGGGAGCACACTGACCACCAGGGGGAAGCTCCTGGGTTGAGTGTCTGCCCCCTGGTGGTCAATGCGTGTCATAGTGACTTGTCGTTCCGCCATTTGGTTGATTTGCATATTAGCCTTTTATTATATAGGATTATTATTTTTTTTTTCGGTCAGGCAAAAAATAGAATGTTGGTGTGCTGCAGAATTTTAGTAGTTTGTGGGGGCCATGAGATGAAAAAGGTTGCAAATCTCTGTTTTAACCAATTTATAAGATGACTCAGAAGGGTGTTAGTTTTGTGTATGGCCCAGAGTAAGAAAGGCTCCACAGCAGATCCTCTTGAAGCTCAGGCGATGTGACCCATCAGACAATAGTGCTGGAGGTATTTGAGGTGGCTATGGTACTGGTTTAAAAGGCTACGTGCAGCCTCCAGCAATGCGCACTGGGAGATATTCCAGGCAGACAGCTAGAATTCTCAAATCATATCTCTGCAAAAGACATTATCACTATTTGATGCACAGCTATGGCCCTAATAAAGACTGAGAGCCTGACCATGGGATAGCAATGACTCTGTGACCAGAACATTTTGCCATTACCCTAGGTGTCTTCATATTCACCAAGTTAGTCAAGAGAACAGCAGCACTTCATTGTGCAATGGAAATGGAGCATCCAGCAATGGGCCTGAGAGGGTCAAGATGGTGCAAGGTACCTGCATCAAAAATGGTTCAACAGTCTCAAGGACTCAGGTACTCCTCTCCCTCAACTCTGGCCTCATGGCGGTGGTGATGCAGATCTCTACAACCAATTAAGAAAGGAGGAATGGCCTCAGGCTCACAGGTGAGTTGGCAGAATACAGTATGAACTACTGTCACACTACAGCTGTGCTCAGGGAATCTTTCAAAAATAGTGGTGAAGGAAAATTGCCCAGCATGCAGAACTACATGCTCTATGCTTGGTGGTTCAATTTGTATGGAACAAGGAGTGACCTGAAGTATAGTTTTCATGGACCCTTGAGCTGTGTGATAAGGGGTGTCAGTGGTTAGTTCAGAGCCTGAAAGGAGCAAAATTGAAAAATATGAGACCAAGAATTCTGGGGGAGAGGTATGTGCTTGGGCTTATGGCATTAGGCACAAGAGACAAAGCAGTAAGTCTCCTAGGATGGTAACCATAAGTCCTGAAGGTTTGGATAGGAAGCGGGGTAAAGGAGTGCATGTTTACTTTTAGCAGCCTCTTGCGCCAATAGAGCTTTTGGCATTGACCTGAATTTCCTTGTTGGCTCAGGATTGGCTGGTTCAAATGGATGGGTCAAGCATTCTCTCAAAGCACAACTGGAGGAAGAATAGCTTCGACCTATTTATTCCCCTAGTACAGTGGTCGGCAAACTCATTAGTCAACAGAGCCAAATATCAACAGTACAACGATTGAAATTTCTTTTGAGAGCCAAATTTTTTAAACTTAAACTGTATAGGTAGGTACATTGTTAATAACTTAATTAGGGTACTCCTAAGGCTTAGGACGAGCCACACTCAAGGGGCCAAAGAGCCGCCTGTGGCTCTCAATCGCATTGTATGTGCACGCCCGCATGTGGTATTTTGTGGAAGAGCCACACTCAAGGGGCCAAAGAGCCACATGTGGCTCGCGAGCTGCGGTTTGACGACCACTGCCCTAGTACTCTGTTTTGGCCCCTCTTCCCAAGGGTAATCTCTCCAGGGATTTCTAACTGTTTTTTAAGTTGCTAAAATTCTTCATCTTTGTGGTTTTTGTGATTTCTAGAGGGTTGATTTAGGGGCAAAGAACAGGGCTTTTCTATTGTGCTATCTACCTGAATCACTGTTTCCTCAACAATGAGATTGGGGTTAAATAAAGTGCATAGAAAAAAAGTTAGAGAAAAGAAAGAAATCTGGGAGGGCTATGGGGAAAAGAAAAGGATGCTGAAAGAAAAGAGAAAATATATAGTTCCAGGAATTTTCATATATTTGTGGTTCAAGTTCAAGTCATTGCCTGACTTCATTGGAACAAATTAGGTCCAGTTTCCCAAACCCAGTCTCCGTGGTCATATGAATGACAAGTAATCACCAGGTCATTTCTTCCACAACCCCTGGGGCATTAATCTTGAAATCCTAAACTTGACTCAGAAATGTGTGAAATAGTGGGGGAGGGGAGGTTGTCTGCACAATTTCAAGGTTGGAGACTTCCCAGAAGGTACAGAATGCACTCTTTCTATTATTCCCATGACTTGAAGCTGATACTTTCAGGTATTTTTTGATAAATAGAGCACTAGTTGTTGTCATAAAATTAAATATTTCAAATATTTTGCCCTCCTCTTTATACTTTTCTTTGTGTAGTCTTGGGAGGCTCACACCAGGCAAGTGTTTTGATTTCACTGTTAGTGTGTAGGATTTCATTGTTGTCATGACTGTGTTTATCACATTCCTCTGGGTTATGGGCCATTAGCATTCCACCAGAAAATATAAATTCTGAAATGCAAGGTAAATCCGTGGGCCAGATATTCTAGAAGCCCCTACCCCACCCCAGCAGACATGGGAGGCCTCTCCCATCTGGCCAGACCTCACAGCTGAAAATCACCCCTGGGGCTTCCCACTCCTGTCAATCACAGCATCCTGCTGTGAACACCATGCAGCTCTTCCTCTCACACGGGCCCTCGGGCTGGCAGAACGAGTGACCACATGGCTCTGGTCCATACCGCTAAGGCCATGACATTCCTGGAGATAGCGAGGAGTCACCAGTGCCCGTCACCATTACTGCATCTCTGCTCTGCCCAGGGTTTTTCATCCCAGAGAGTCCCCAAATGTTGTGCAAGCTGACACCTTGTCCAAGCTGTGCATAAGCCTCTCACTTTGTCCACCATGGGAAGCCACGCACAGCACCTTCGTGGTGGAATGCAGCAGCTGTTCTGCAGCCGCACCACAATCCCGTGGACCTCCGTCTGGGCCAGGAAGCCAAGAGGAATACCATATCCAATTGAAAGGACAGGGCGGATTTTCAGGAGGTAGAATTCACTGAGCCCAACTTGGAAGCTGGCCAGGACACCTGGTTAGAACCCTTCCTTCCTCTCCCCAGAAAGCATGGGTCCTTGTGACCACCAACAGCCCAACTCTAAGCTCTATCCACTGCCCCCAGACATCAAGCAATGTCCTCCTCAGATTAACTCTAAACTCTAAATAACATGAGGGAGTAACAGTAAATATTGTAGAAACTAAGGGCATCTCATCTCACACTTGCTGATCTGAGCTCATGTTGCCTTAGAAGGAATAGAAACAGTACTGATGGACACAAAGAAAGTATGAAAAATGATCAGAGTGTCTAGTATTACTTCCTCCGTGATGCAACATTACTATGTGTGAAATACTCTATGAAGCACTACAATGATGCGAGTTAGTTCTCTTCTCTCTCGCCCTCCCTCCCTCCACACACCTCTCTATACATACATACAGATGTTTTCCATGAATGGGAGCATGCTGTTCAGGTCACATCTATTTAATTGAACCTAATATGCACAGTTCTAGGCTCTGAGATGCAGGTGTAGCAGCCCTTGTCCTGAAGCTCACGTCAAAACTCCTTGGCTGCCTCCTTGTTTAACCTGATTTTTCATCATTCCACTATGTTCTTCAGGCACACATTTTCAGCCTCAGACATAGTGAGTTATTTGTGATTCTTCAGCGATGTCCTCTCTCTTTGTCCATCTCAAAGGCTTAGCATGTAGTGTCCTCTGCTGGACTGGCCTCCCAATCTTTTACATTTAGCCAGGCCCTATTCAGTCTTCATGACCGTCTCCTATATGAAACCTTCTGAATGCCTCCAAGGACATCATTCTCCTAACTTGCCATTATATATTTTGTGGATCTCCATCAAAATAACTACTCTTTATGACATATATTATTTCTTTACCTATTCTTTTTCTTTTAAAGAGGGCCTCCAAATTACATATGCTTTAGACACCACAAAAATCTCTGTCTCATTTAACACATCCCCCATATCTCCTACCCCCAGCTCTTCCCCTAGTCACTCTGCTCTTGCTGTGTGCTTGATTGTGCCCCACTGTAGTACTTACCACATAGCATTCTAGACCTATGATCATGCGTCAGCAAGAGGAGCGAGTGGGAACTAATCTTAGACTTGGTCCCAAAGGTAGGATTTCTCCCTTCTGCACCTCAAACTGTCATGCATTCATCTATTAAAAGATGAATGCTAAATTCTTCTTTGTGAGTCAATCGATCCAGTCTTAACTCACTTTCAGATAACATCTCCAAACACTTTTCAAAGGTACCAGGAGCCACATGGGTCTATAGAGATTATTCACAACTTAAAGTCAATGAAAAGATTACCCAAAGCTATGTTGCTAGCTTTGAGGGTTGCACCCAACTAGGCACAGTGATGCTAGCACAGAATTTGGAGGCATAATCCCTGTTCCTTGGAACATATTCCAGTTCTTCTTTTGAAAAAGAAAAGTCAGCTGTCAAATGCACTAGCAGTATAAATATTCTAACTTCAGACAACTCTGGCAAAATGATACATGCCCAAAAGGTGGAACTGAGTTTAAACTGTATTTACCATATCAAAGAAATTTTATGCTACTTGAAAAGCATTATACCAAAAATATTTTTGATTCATGAGCCAAAGGCTTAGGGTACTCTCCTATGCGGTGGCCATGATCCCATGGCCAGGTGTATCTCAAAAATTTATGTGTGAGAAAAACATTGGAAAAGATGCAAAGGAAAACACTCCAATCTTCAGTAATGGACACACAGTAATTTTCAAATGGAATCTCCATTCACCATATGCCAACAGGCTGACTGGAGGATCTGGTGAAGTAAATCAGCCAGTAGCAGTCCGCGTAGGCTCACAGAGCAGAAAGGACTCTCTTGCTCACCCAGCAGTTTTGATAGAAACCGCGCTGGAACCCACAGAAATCATTCAGTGAGGCAAATTGTAGCGCAGTGACTACATCATGTTAATTTATTTAGAATTCATAGCGATCCCACAAAGACTGTTCCATGTGCTCAGGAAGAATGTGCACAGGGGGCCAGAATAAGGTACACAGGCAGGAAAGCAGTTTTATGCAGCAGGGCAGGTACTAGAGTAGAGTAGAGGTCAGGAGCGATGCAGGAGCATGCTGAGAAGGGACAGGTAACACCAGGAGCCCATAGAAAAACTTCAAAGAGATGTTCTTGAAAGAAAAAGGTAACTTTTCCAGGAAGATTAAGTAGCATGGAAATTTCTAGTCACATATAGCATAGAAATGATGTCAGATAAAACAGGGCAGATTTTCGGTTAAACCATAAGAAATGGCTCCTAGTCAACCATTTCTGACTTAAGGTAACTGAGATCTGAGAATGAAGGATCTAGTGGGGCCATGCTATAGACATTAGACTTTCTATTCTATGGGAATTGGGAGCAAACTGAGGTTTTTAAGTCAGAAAAACACGCATGGAATTGTTTCATAGTAAGACTAGAGGCCCAATGCATGAAATTCATGCATAGGTAGGGTCCCTAGACCTAGCTGGCAATCAGGGCTGATCTGTGGGGTGACAGATGCAGCCAAAGGGCCCCCCTCCCCCCTACCCCCCCGCTGCTGGCACCCACCTTGGCTGGCCTGGCGGCCAAAGGGCCCCCCTCCCCCCTACCCCCCCTCCGCTGCTGGCACCCACCTTGGCTGGCCTGGGGCCTGCGGGCTGGGGGCAGCTCCTGCCTTGAGCGTCTGCCCCCTGGTGGTCAGTGTGCATCATAGCGACCAGTCGTGCAACCTGTTATTCTGCCATTTGGTTGATTTTCATATTAGGCTTTTATTATAGAGGATGACTCTGGAGGAAATAGGGCGCAGAGACTAGAGTAGGAAGAAGCTGATGCCAGGAAGGCTAGCAATGAGGTAATAACCTGAACAAGGACAGAAGAGAGAGAGTCAGTTAGTGGGACTCAAGTAACAGTCTCTTCCTCTGCTCTGCTTTATATTACAAGGAACTAACTTCTTTCCTGCTCTCCATTGCTGACCAGCTCCCATATAGATTTGGCCAAGAAGAGGCACTGGAGGAAGATTGGAGACTGAGAGGAGGCAGGAAGCAGGTTGTCCCATTGCCCTTTCAGCCCTGGGAGTGATAGTGGCTTCCTGTTTTTGCTAGATGTCTCTGTTCTGCTTCCCAACTCTTGCATTCTCTACTTAAACCAATTTCCTGAATTACATTCCCTCTGTTAGGTACAACTGAGGAAGTGTCTATTTTCCTGACTGGAGAATTGCTACAAAATAGAAAATTAATACAAAGGAGACTATCCAAGAATTGATGATCATGGGTGTGGAGGTAAAGGAGAAGGCAGTGAGGATAACTCTGATTTTTGTAGCAGTGGGACTGAATGACAAAAACAATGCTAGCAAATACTCACTGAGAGTTAGAATGTGCGAGGGACCATTCTAAATGCTTTATATATAATAAGTCCTTTAGTTCTTACAATAACTCTTGAGGTAGATGCTTAATATTATACAACTTTATGGGTCAGAAAAATACCGAGGCCTAGGGACTTCAAATAATTTATTTATGACTTGAATTCGTAACTGACAAATAACCTAGTGGTCAATAACCTACAAAGAGGATGGAGAAAAAGTATCAGGCAGTGATGTCATACATGAGCATGTAGTGTATGAGGTACTTGCTGAACACCTAAGTCTAGATCTTCTGTGATTGGAAATATAATCTGTTATTTAAGAGATGATTAAAGCTGGAGGTGTGAGCCATTGTTGTATACCTAAGTGTTGAAAAAGACCAAGACAGGTTTAAAACTTTAGCAGTGAATATTACTGGATAAATAAGGCAGATGAATGGCCAATGCTCTCAAATGCAGAGGCTACAGACAAGATGACCATCAATAAGATATTTCCCAAATTACCATGCTATGCTGCTATGATATAATCCCCAAATTTCCCTGTTGCATCACTAACTTTTCACCACTTAATAAATTAGATTGAGAGTTTCTTGGCAGCGCTGACTGTATATATTTCTACCAATCAATCAAACAACAACTATTTACTGAACTCTTGGTAAATGGCTTGCTATATATTAAGTCCTGAAGGGGATTTAAGAGAAACCCAAGATACTCTGTCTTCCCTGAAGAGCTTCACACAAGCAGATTTGTCAGCTATTCTGGACTCCTATCCTATGATTTCACTTGCAGCACCCCACACACTGAGAAGCTCAGCCAACAGTCATAGGTTTTAAATGACAAGGAGGTAACCGAAATTCTTACACAGTTTGAACAATCGCCGTTGGATAATAATTTAGGGTATTCTGAAGATGTCTAACATTTCCCATGTAGTCTTAAGAAACTTCTTTGTTGCTAAAGGGTATAAGTCATAAAATGAGGTCATCCATTGAACATTGATAGAGCATTCCCCACATGAAGACAATGGGATAAATCCTAGGGGCAAAACTTAGTTCTCGCCTTATTGTGTCTCCTGAGAATGACATAGAAGAAGAGAAGGTGGAGCTGGAGCTAAGTCTTGGCAGACAAGTTAGAATCAGCTGAAAAGAGGACAAGGCACCCAGGGGGAAGGAAACAGACTTGAGAGATGAGCCACTGAAGGATTTTAATCAGGGGAAATGAAGTGATTATCCTATATAATAAAAGGCTAATATGCAAATCAACTGAACGGCAGCACGACCAGTTGCTATGATGTGCACTGTCCACCAGGGGACAGACGCTCAATGCAGAAGCTGCCCCCTGGTGGTCAGTGCGCTCAGCCAGAAGCCAGGCTCATGGCTGGTGAGCGCAGCGGTGGTGGCGGGAGCCTCTCTGGCTTCCACAGCAGCAGCACTAAGGATGTCTGACTGACAGCTTATGCTGGCTCAGCGGGCCTAAGCCGTCAGTCGGACATCCCCCGAGGGCTCCCAGACTATGAGAGGGTGTAGGCTGGGCTGAGGGCTCTCCCCTGCCCCCCCCCCCAAGTGCCAGAATTTTGTGCATCGGGCCTCTATTATCTAAATAAAACAATTTCAATGGTATATGGAGAATGTACTCGCTGGTGGTTGTAAGGGGTAGGAGGATGTGGACTGTAAGTCTGGACAGCACTTCTGGGGCAGTTGCAGAAATCCAGGCAAGAAATTATGGTGGTAATGTCTTCCTGGAATCAGCCAAGAATCCTGTTCACAGTAACCTTTGGTTTGGAGGTATAAACAGGGGGAACTTATTTTCTCTATCTTTCTTTTTTAATAATTATTATTTAATGTAGGTCATAACCTTTCCTGGAACCGTTCACTAAGACCCCCGGAAAGAGGCAGCCATTAAAATTAAGCTGAGTGGGATGGAAAGTGGGCTATAAAAACTCCACCGCAGGCACCTGGAAACAGAAAATGTTAGGCTGTGAGTCCTGGCAGGCTTCATGGGAAGCAACCATGGACTTCCAGGGAAAGAAGAGGGACCATGAGCTGTGTTCCTTTTTATTTGGAGTTTTCAACTTGAATTTTAAAGTGAGAGGAGTTAGAAGAGTATAGAAAGGGTCAACATTTGTCTTTCCTTATTTTAGGAATATAAATTTTAAAACTCTTTTGTATTCAGTAAAAGCAATGAGTAATAATGGAGTTGGGGAGAAATTTTCAAAGCCAATAGTATTAAAATATCATTTTTGACAAGTTAAAATCATGACTCTCAGGCAAATATAAAATGAACATTTATCAAAGATTTTCTTTAACTTATTTATTAATGGGGAAACCTGTAAGATCTTAAAATTGGTAATAAGCTGAGTACATATAGACAGTTTAATAAAGTGATGGGTTAGGTGCAAAATGGATTAATGTCCAAAAGGTCTATAAACGTTTTGGTTATATATTCTATAGTCAGTGATTATTTGCATTGCTACTTGGACAGAAATTTTCATGGTCACCTTGACTGCAAAACCATTGTGAAATATGCAATAAATAGAAAGTTACACACAGTGCTGTCCTGAAAAAACATCCATTGGAGACCTATTTCCAATTGTTGGGTATTTTTTTCTGACTAAAGGTATAGCTTTTGGTGAGAAAGGAACTTTACATCTAGCATGCAGGAAACTACGAAGGGTAACAAAGTCTGATTTGGACATAAAAAAATAGCATGACACACAGGTAGAAAAATGGGTTAAGCATTTGAACTGACAAGTGAAAATAGAAAAGATAAAAATTACAAATAGACATACTAAAACTGCTTACTCTCACAAGGAGTTTAAGAAATGCTAGTTAAGATAATAAGGTATCAAGTTCCCCAAACAAGTTAATAGGACAGATTTAAATGATGATATAAAATGTTAGCAACACTTAGGGAAATAAACATTTCCATAATCAGCATATGGGCATATAAGCTGAGAGCAGTTCTCTGGCTCATACTCTAGTCCGTAGGATTCTTGTTCATTGTAATTGAACTGAAAATCCCTACTCAAGAGTCGAAAAATGGCAAGGATAGAACGCAGGGAACTTTCACCCCTGTCCTAGAACATGCAACTTATGCAAGGGCTACCATTGTATTACTCTCAAATCTATAAGGCAGAGTGGTCCCAGTGCATCCATAGTTGGCTTCCAATACAGAGAAGTCTTTTAACTGTACAACTCTGGGGAGCCACTGATGAAAATTATCACAGAAAGGGGAGATTTGCCATGCCTTGGAATTAGGAGGCTGGTGCTACTGCCTTGGTGTCCATCACACTATGTTGTGTGCCCTTTTGCTTTATTGCAACCCCACTCCCCAATTCTATCTCCCTCTCTTCTCACCCTCCTATCCTCTCATTTCTCTCTCTCTCTCTCTCTCTCTCTCTCTCTCTCTCTCTCTCTCTCTCTCTCTCTCTCTCTCATACGCACGCACACGTGTGCATACACATGTCTTACTCTCCTAGCAGCTCTTCTCTACTAGATCTGGTATACTCATTCATATGATGTTTCCTGATTTGTGTTACTACTTACAATGGTGTTTGCATTTCAAAAGAAACTTTCTATTTAGTACCTAGTGGGCATTATTGTAACTCAAGTTTCTGCTATTAGAATTCCAAACTTTCTTTGGATGGGAAAGGGAAAAATAATCAGACTGACAGAGGAAGTCAGTGCTTTGAAGAGTCCAAACACATAAATGCTGTATTTTCAGAAATATGAGGTACAGTTGAAGAATATAAAATGGAATTATCTTGTCTTTAGGGTGCTTTGCTCCTTGGTTTTAATGGCCAAATTGTAACACTAGGAAAACACCATTTGTTAAGCAGGGCAATAAGGAAGGACTTACTATTTCCTATTATTATGTTGACTGAGTATACTTAGTTTAGTAAGACATATATATGGTCCTTTGAAGTTAGAATGCTATGAAATCTATAAGTATCAGTGAATTTAAAGTAACAATATAAGAAGAAACATAACAAAGATAATATTTATTTAACGCTTACTATGTTCTAGATACTGTTTTAAATAATTTGCATGTGCTAGCTCATTCCAAGCTTGGACCAAAGAAAAACAACACTGGAAAACATATACTATTACTATTCCCATTTTATAGAAAGCGAAAACTAACTTGTCCAGAGTTGTCATCATACAGCTGGTAAATGGTAACACATTCTATTATTAACATATAGAAATCTATCTGTCTGTCTGTCTATCTGTATCTATCTATCTATCTATCTATCTATCTATGCTAACAGGTGGAAGGAGGAGTTCCTGTTTGATGGTGCAAGGAAATCTACAGATAACAACGTTACACTAATGGTGATTGGCAGACTCATACATAGTTCAGACAGAAGCATTTCTGCTTCATCTTATCTTCCTTTCACCCAGATGTTTGGTGCAAATATGTTGCCATTGCTATGTTTACTTTGTCTTCCCCTTGCCAACAAGTGCAGTTTGGGGGTGAGTGCTTCTGGGTTACCCTTTGCAGGAGCACTCCTGGCACAGCTCTGTGCTCCTGTGCACCTCCCAGAGCTCCTGGCATAGCGAAGGAGTACAAACACCACCAGTGTTGCCACCAGGCTATCCAGAGGCAGCATCTGAGAAGTGTGATCCATCCAGCAGCTGGCAAACCCTCCATGAGCATCCCAGCAGACTCCCCAGCAATAAATTGTGCCCTCTGACAAGTCAGACGACTGCCAGACTGGCTGTGAGTGGGGAGAGACAGATACTGTTTACTCTTTCAGACTGGAAAAGAAGAAACTAATTGTTGGCAGACAGGCTTTGGAAAGAGGGGACCAGTTGTGGTGCTTGATACTTCCTGGTGGGTTCTGTAGTTGCAAATTGTTCTATTCCTAGAATTAGAAATCTCTTCAAACATCATATACAACCTAGTCATTTGGATTTCCACTGACTTCAAGTCTGGAACCCTGGAAGAATCATTTGTATTAGGTGAGCATTGAGTATTGAACCTGTCCAAAAAAAAAAAGTTTTTCAGAGCAGTTTGCTGCAATTTCTTCAAGATAATAGCTAGTTTAGGCTGTGAATCTTTTCATTCTTTAAGATTTTAAAAGTGAAGGGACAGGTACCAGGAAGAAACAGAGGTTTAAGGTGGTTTTACAAAAGGGTTCTTATGGCCGCCAGGTGTCTCAGGATAGAAAAGATTGCATTGCTTTCATGGTATTTAAACAAATGCAAGTTTTATTTTTGTGATGATTTTCTTCTTTTGTTTGCCTTGTCCATTGAGTGCTAAAGGAGGTCAGAGATATGAGGATGCCAGAGATTCTTGTGGAACAGGATACACGAAATTCTGACCTGGATACTGGATCGGGCCAGAGAAAGAGGTTTTAGATTCTGTAAAAATTATCAAGAAGCAAAGAGAGGATCATTCATCTTGAATGACTTAGACATTCGTTTGAATTAGATTTTTCTCTCCAGATATACCCCAAGGTTTTTATTTTGCAATTCCAAGTCTTCTGTTGCTTGTTGGCTTGTCTGTGTCTTTACAAAGCTTCATACTTTCTAGTCTTTTGTTCTTATTTTCACATCAAAAGTATTACTCTGCAAAGCTGAATCATCTCATACTTCACACTCACCAAAGTATTCCTCTCCCTTTTTATAATGCATAATATCTCCCTGAAGTTTCTTTTCTTTGCATCTTCTGGGAACTTGTAAGAAAGAAAAAACCATTAGCTTCCTTTCAGCTTAGTGTCATATGAATTCACCTCAATTTAAAACAAAGTGACCATGATAACTTATATTTTTCATTCTTTGCATTCATATCTCCCTAGAAAGAAGAGACCTTATGTTAGTGTGTAATAGAAAACCTTAAGAACCTCTGTATACTCAAGAAATGAAACTAATGATGGTGAAAATTCTTAAATAGCTATCAAAATCAATAAAATCTAAGCCCAACATCTCTTATCTACTAACATAGCATCACTTCCAAAAATCAAAATTTTATACTAAATGCTGTTTTCTGGAGCTAGAGAGCAAAGTGCTCTAATCAGATGTACTGGTTAGAAGAAATTGCATTATACACTGTGTGGACCGCTAATTTTCAGGAAATTGCAGTACAACAGAATGCTCTTAACACCTAAATTGAAAAAAATCTATTTTTTATTATTTGTTATGGCAAAGATAATTTGGGATCTTTTGCTGTCTTAAAGTCATTATGAAGACTTTAGTTACCATCTTTCTGGCTAGTAGATAGAGCATCAACTTGTCAGTCAAAGACCCGAGTTCTCAACCTAGCTTGGCTAACTAGCAACACAACCAGGTAAGCCATACCCATTCTGAGCCTTCATTTCCTGAGCTGTAAAATGAGATGAGTAGACTAAGTGATCTCTTAGGTCCACTGTAGTTCTAATAGTCTATGCCTATGTTATCTCATACTAGCCAAAGTGATTATCTAACCTGTTTCTAACTAATGGAATGCCATGTTACCAAAACTTTACAACCAAAGATAATAACATATGTAAGCCTTAAAAAATAAATCATTAACACCCTGGCCAGGTGGCTCAGTTGGTTGGAGCATTGTCTTGTATAGCAAAATGTCTTGGGTTCAATCCCTAGTCAGGACAGGTGTGGGAGGGAACCGATCAATGTTTTTCCCTTCCCTTCCCTTCCCTTCCCGTCCCTCTTTCTTCTCCTCCTCCTCCTCCTCCTCTACTACTACTACTACTACTACTACTACTACTACTACTACTACTACTACTACTACTACTACTACTACTACTACTACTACTACTACTACTACTACTACTACTACTACTACTACTACTACTACTACTACTACTACTACTACTACTACTACTACTACTACTTCTTCTTCTTCTTCTCTCTCTCTCTCTCTCCCCCCCCCCCCCATCTCTCTTTGTCTTTTTCTGTCTCTGAAAATTAATAAACATATCCATGGGTGAGGATAAAAAGAATTAATTAACAATAATAGTAGGAAAACATCTAGGAACTTGAAAGCCAAAATGCTTTGAAAAATGCCTTAAATCAAAGACTGTGTCTACACAATATCTAGACTTCTGTTTGGAAAAAAAAAGTAAAATTTGTTCCACATCTAGTATTTACATGATTGAACATTAGATTTACCAGAATCTAAGAAAACCTGGGTTTTTGAAGGCTATGAATGAGAGATGCTATTATGGTCATTCCTGGAGAAGTAGAAAATTAGTCTAGATACCTATTCAGACCAGTTATGATGATAATTAAGCAAAAGACTGAAGAGGACCTTACGGCTCACCAAACCCAGTTCTAGCTTTAACAGATTTTGGTGGTTGAAGTCTACAAAGGTAGAACTTTCATTCATTTTACTCAATAAGCACTTAAATGGAAAGCATCATTCTAGTGCTTTACAAAGACTAAATCATTATTATTCTCACAGCAACCCTATACACCAATACTACTTTTGTCTCCATTGTTCAGATGAGAAAACTGAGGCACAGAAAGGTTTAGCAACTTGCCAAGGTCAAGAGCCGAGTTCACATTTGAACACAGTACTAGAGTTTAGCTTATGACCATGGGTAATGTGTTTTGATAGAGGGAAAACAGTCTGCAGTAACTTTTCAATAGACTTCAATGCTAAGAGGCTGTGAAAATCTCTTCAGGTTATTGGGACATTTACCTGGAGTTAGCAACAGACATTGGCCAATAAGTATATGAATTGACTGTTGTTAACAAAAAACCAGATTGGATAAGTACAATGGGTACCTCCATGCTAGAAAAATTGTGTATTGAAAAAGTGAAATTAATTTCAATAATGCAAAAGATAATTTTTAAATAAAAAATATAATAAGACACAAAGAATGGTGCTAGCAGGGTCGACAGACCAGCACAGATATTATAATTATTTCCTAGAAACGGTTTTTGTACACACTTGGTCTGTACAAGAGTCAGCACAGAAAATAAGGGCAAAAGTGGTGTAAGTTTATACTGAAAAGAGCACGGGGTAAGAAAAGGGCCACAGAGTAACTTGTAGTTCTGCTCTTTCTATGGGTGGGCCCTTAGGTCACCTGAGTTCTCTGGACCTCTGTTTTCACAGCTGTGTACCATGAGGGCAATGGTATTTACACTAGTTCCATCAGAAGTAGTCTAAAGCTTTATCCTCACCTGCACATGAGATCAGAAATAATTTATAAAATGTCTGCACATCGATATTTACTTGATCAATCAAAGTTTTACACAAATATGAGATGATAATTATAATAAGATTTTTAGGGAGAGAAAGGACAAAACATCAATTTGTTGCTTCTTTACTTAGCATTCATTGGTTGATCTTGTATGTGCCTGCCTGGGTATTGAATCTCCAACCTTGGCATATTGGGATGATGCTTTAACCTGGCTAGGGTTCACACCAAGTTTTGAGCAGGATAAAAATAAATAAGTCCACACTTAGACAGGTTGTAGTGAAACTTCAGAGCATTAAAACCCTCAAAAGCTATCAGAGAGAAACAACAGGTGGTTTACAAAGGAATGGCAGTAGAATGACAGCCGAGTGCTTGTCAACAGCAGCAGATGCAAGTTTAAAGTGGAATAAAAATCTTAGAAGGACTGAGGGAAAGTTAGTCCACCAATAATTCTCTAAGCAGCTCAGATATCCTTAATAATGAAGACAAAAATGACATTTTCAGGCATAAAAAGACTGTATTTACTAGTACCATTCCAAGATCCATGTTAAGAGAATTATAAAAGGACTAGAGGCTTGGTGCACGAATTCGTGCATGGATGGGGTCCCTTGGCCTGGCCGGCAATCGGGGCCGATTGGTGCTGTCTCACCCAGTCCCAATCTGAGCCAATTGGGGCAGCCAGCTGTGGGGAGGGACTGTGGGAGGTTGGCTGTGAGAGTGCACTGACCACCAGGGGGCAACTTCTGCATTGAGCGTCTGGCTCCTAGTGGTCAGTGTCCCTCACAGCGACCAGTTGACTGGTCATTTGGTCACTTAGGCTTTTATATGTAGAGATATACTTTAGCAAAATGAAGAATTAGTGTGGCAGGAAAAAAAGAGTAGAAAAACTGTATAAGTAAATAAACTGATAAATGTGCTGTTAAATCTAAATATTTGGTATCTATTAAAAAATGGTAATGGCCAGTGGGGGCTGGCTTTAAATCACATTGGAACTAAAATTCTAGGGAATAATAACAGGAAACAGTGCAATAGTTGTAAAGTCCTTCCATTGTTTAGAAACAGACACAGATATTGGTTAAATTTAGCATGCACATTAAAATTGTAATGGCATGAATGTGCCAGAATATATGTATCCATTATACCATTGCTAGACATTTAGGTTGTTTCCAGGTTGGAGCTATTATGAATAACACTAAGGCCCAGTGCCCGAAAATTCATGCACGGGGTGGGGGGGTCCCTCAGCTTGGCCTGCCCTCTCTCACAGTCCAGGAGCCCTCAGGGGATGTCCTACTGATGGCGGGGAGCGGGCCTAAGCTGCAGTCTGGCCTCCCTCTGCAGGAGGCGACCCGCCAATCAGGGGAAGGCACCACCCTCATCACCCCCTTGCTACTGCTGCCTCTGGCCTCCCTCTGCAGGAGGCAACGGGCGGATCAGGGGAAGGCGATGCCCCCATCATGCCGCTGCTGCTGCCACTGCCAGCTGCCGCAGCTGCCTGAGCCTCAACCCAGCCCTTGCAGCAGCAGCCACCATCTGTGGTTGCCTGAGCCTTGGCTACGAGGGATGAGGCTCAGGCAGCCACTGCAGCTTTGTCCGGAAAGACTTCTGGAAGATGTCTAGTCTAATTAGCATATTACCCTTTTATTAGTATAGATTGCTATGAGCATTGTTGTACATTTCTTCGGGAACACACGCTTTATGGCAGTGGAAATAAATAAAACAGCAGTTCACAACAGATTAATCTCATAAGTAAGAATATATGCTCTATGATCCCCCTTTTAAAAAGTGCTAAAACTAGCAAAACTAGTCTATTTGTTTGTTGGAAGTTACAACAGTGGTTATCTTGGAAGGAGGAAGTGACTGGGAGGGACTTCAAGGGGTAGTAAAGATAGCTACAGAAAGACAAAACTTATGCAACTGATTTTAAGAAACTAGCTAAATGCTGTTTATAAGAAACACAGTTAAGATGCACAGATGGTTCAAAATAAAGGGCATTATAAGATGTATAGTTGCTTTCTATTGCTGTTATAACAAGTTACTACAAACTTAGTGGCTTAAAGGAAAACAAATGTATTATCTAAGGGTTTTGTAGGTTAGAAGTCCAACATGGGTCTTTCTGAGCTAACACTGAGGTCTGGGCAGGCTGCTTCCTTCCTGAGGCTCCTTGCCTTTGTCAGCTTCTAGATGCTGCCTGCTTTCCTTGGGCTGTGACCTTCTTTCCCATCTTCAAAGACAGCAATGTGGATGTAGTACTTCTCCTATCACATCATCCTGACCTTATATTCTTCTGTCATTACAGCTCTTTTGACTGTCTTCTTCGGCCGCCCTCTTGTACTTGTAAGGATCACTGTACATTACCCAGGATAAGCTCCCTATTTTAAGGTTATCTTGTTAGCAATTGCTACCCTCAATTGCATCTGCTACCCTCATTTCCCTTTGCGGTGTAATATAACATATTCACAGATTCCAGGGATTAGGATGTAGACATCTGGGGTAGATCACTATTCTGCCTACTACAGATATATCTGGCAAATAGTCACCAAAGAAAGCTGGTGTAGAAATAATAGTACCTGGCATAATCATATTAATCTAAATATATCAGCAGGGACAAGGAGGAACTATAGTATAATGATACAATCTGCCAAGGAGACATACATATATGATTGGTCCAATAAGAATAAAAGCCAGGACTTGGGCCCAAGTTTTGTGTCTGCTGGTCTAGTGTTCCTTCTAATACTAACCTCTAAGAACACAGACCACTAGAAGGTTCCACTTGAAGACCACTGTGCAAGTGCTGGTACAGTTCTTGCCCCAAATGAAAATAATAATTACAACCTAGACCACAGGCCTGTTGTAAGAAATACCTTAGGTTTGAGGCACACTGTAGCTATCATATAAATGTTAAATAAAAATAATATTTCCTGTGTCCTTACTAGGGTTGGGCAAATCCAGATGTATATTGTACTTTTCACATATTTCAAAATATTTTCAAATGTTTTGGTTTGGGTTCAATAAAAACCTCAAGTACATTTTGCCAAGTGCTTTTTCCATTAATTATTCAATCCATTTGTATTTCAAGGGAAATTCAGTCCACATGTTTCTAATTCATTTAGCACTAACTCATCAAAATATTGTTTCTTCCAGTGCTATTTTCTGTCCAAAATGCTTTTCAAGCCCTCTCCTCCTTTTTTTATTTCTTAGAAACAGAAAGAGATATAGTTTGCCAAAGGCAAACCCTAGTAAACTACCAAAAAGTTTACTAAATGTTGCATCTAGAATTCTTTAAGTTTGAAAGTCTTCTGTCAGTCTGTCCCAGACCATGTAACCAGTCTCAGCTACTCTCTCGCTTTCTGGCCTTTTCCTTTTCTGTGACCAGGTTTGCTTTGCTTTCACTGACCCACTACAGATTCAGGTTTCCTGTCACCAAGGGCCACGGGCCTGCAGACACCTTAATCCTTTCACTGGACCCTCCCCCTTAATAAAACCTTCCAAGGCTGGGGCCAGTGAAATAATGGATACTCTCATGGGATTTGTGGCCAGCCCTAAAAAAAGATGCATTAAAAAAAAAATCTGATCTTTTTATGTGTGTACTTGTGTGTGTGTGTGTGTGTGTGTGTTGTCTTGTGTGTGATTCAAGTTGCCTTAACATGAGAGTGCCTAAAAGATGAGGAACTCAAGAGTATGTTCATTGTGAGAGCTCCAAAAACAGCACAAGCTGTGCTTAAGAGTGAGTTCCCACATTACTTAGGGAGCATTCTTGTCAAAAACATTTTAACCTGAATCTAATCATGAGGAGATTGTGGAACTTTCTATACTACTTCTCTGGACCCTTCAAAAACGTCAATTTTTAAAAATTGATTTGAGAGAGAGAGAAACATCGATTTGTTGTTCCACTTATTTATGCATTCATTGTTTGCTTCTTATATATGCCCTGACTAGAGATCAAACCCATAACCTTGGTATATCAGGACGATGTGCTAACCAACTGAGCTACCCCACCAAGATCCCCCAAAATGTCATTGTTATAAAAGACAAATAAAGGCCCTCAGGAAACTCTTCTAGAATAAAGAAAATTAAAGAGACCTAAGAACTAAATGAATATGTTATACTTGATTGGATTCTGGAATTTAGAAAAATATGAGAACACTAGAGGGCTGGTGCATGAAATTCATGCGGGGGAGGAGGGGTGTTCCTTAGCCTGGCCTGCACCCTCTTGCAGTCTGGGACCCCTCGCTCTTTACCACTTGGCTTGCTGCTTCTTAGCACTGCCGTGGAGGTGGGAGAGGCTCCCACCACTGCTGCTGCGCTCGCCAACTATGAGCCTGGCTTCTGGCTGAGCGGTGCTCCCGCTGTGGGAGTGCACTGACCACCAGGAGGCAGATCCTGCATTGAGCATATGCCCCCTGGTGGTCAGTGTGTATCATAGCAATCGGTCATTCTGGTCATTCTGCTGTAATGGTTGCTTAGGCTTTTATTATATAGATTATGAAACAACTAGAGGCCCAGTGAATGGATTTGTGCATTGGTGGGTTCCTTCAGCCTGGTCTGTGGGGATCAGGCCAAAACTGGCTCTCTGACATCCCCCCGAGGGGTTCTGGATTGCTAGAGGGCAGTTCTCGGGTGATGCACTCCAGAATCTGGCTCCCTCCTCTCTCATTCCAGGTGT
>NW_006290034.1:11518228-11589875 GCF_000327345.1 Myotis davidii
GCGTCGTTCCCCTGGTGGTCAGTGCATATCATAGCAACCAGTCAGACCAGTCGTTTGGTTCTTCAGATTCGGTTGCTTAGGCTTTTATATATAGATAGATAGATAGATAGATAGATAGATATAGATAGATAGATATAGATTGGAGAAATTTGAATATGTTATTTTTCTTAGGTATGATAAAGTTATATTGAAGTGTTCATACATAGATATGTGTACACACATCTGTACATTTTGTGTATGTATATATGTATATGTATATATACTAGTATATGCAGAGAGAAAATATAGCAAATGTTAATGCTTTTTAAATCTAAATACACTACCACACACACACATGCACCCACCCTATGACCATATATATATTCCACACACACTCACAAATATACCCATACACACCCATATACCTACACTCAGAAAAATGTGTAGGAGACTCCTCTCTGCAAATTTGTACAAATCCATCTCAAACCAGAAGTCAAGTTTGCCTTTTTTAAACATTTAGATATTTGAGCTTAACTTTCACTACATGATGCCAAGTTTAATATGTACGTACAAGGGGCCCAGTGCATGAATTCATGCACCTTGAAAGGAACTGTGGGCTGCAAGGCTGCCTTGGGCATAGGGGTGTGTCTTGGCCCATCCTCCGCACCCCTTCCTGGCCCCTCCTGCCACGGCCCCCAGTCCCCTATCTGCCAGCAGCCCCGTTCCTGCTGCCACCACTCCCACGCACTGATGGTGCTGGCCCTGCTCACACCTGCTGATGGCGCAGAGAGAATGGGGCTGGTGCCTGCAGTGGGTGCAAGTGGTGACTGCTGCCCCGATCGCCCCTCAGGAGCAGGGGGAGGTGGAGAAATTCTCAGGGGCAATCAGGGCCGGCAGCCGCCACTCACATCCATTGATGGCATCGAGTGATTAGGACTGGCACCGGGGGCTGGCAACAGGTGTGAGCAGTGGCTCCGGTGCCAGGCAGGATTGTGGTGTGTGGGAGCAAAGAATTTTCAGTAATCACCAGAGGCTCACCCGATGACAGCGACCAGCGCCCTGCTTTGGTCTGGCAGCCCCGCTCACCTGCTCCACCATCCCGCCATGGCCAATGCCCATCATGTTCTGCACTCTGCCTCCTGCTGCTGATGCCCGCCATGTTCTGCATGTGCCCCCTGGTGGTCAGCGCACGGGTAGTGACCGGTTGTTCGATTGTTCCACCGTTTGGTCTATTTTCATATTAGGGTTTTCTATATATAGATATTAGTTATTGATAATAATATTGCCAATGAGAATTGTTGCTGTGTGTAGAAGTAGACATTGTAAAACAGGAATACTCAATAGTTAATGGAGTGGTGGGCTTTTGAAAATCTAAGGGCCACCTGAAAATGTGTGTATCCCAGTAGATATTTTATAGTCTTTATCAGATGTACAAAGTAGCTTTAAGAGATTTTCAAACTGCCTTAAAAAGTATCTAATTGAGTATTTTGTTTATTAAGACAAACCCCTAATTCATCATTGCTAACAATGCCTTTGGCACTTTATACCAAGAACTTCACAGTAGCTAGCAGGAGTCCTTTAGTAAAAGTGAAGTCTTTTCATCAGTTACACACATTAGGTGTCAACATGTGTAGAGCCTGCTCCTTGAAAATCTCAACACACTGGAAGATATTTAAATAATCACTGCATGAGCCAGAAAAAGGAAAGAAAGATAGTGGAAAGCTAGTTGGCCAAGTGGTGACTGGGCTTGTGCATTTTAAAGTTTGCAGCATGCAGCCCCCCAGAGTATGAAAGGAGAACTGACTGTGCCTCTAATTAGAACAGAATTAGCCTCAGCAAATGTGACTTTTGTTTTGGAAGGGGATTTGGGACATCACTAGTTTATGGGACACAATTGTACACCAGGTGGTCCTAGTTAGGTGAGAGATTTTGTGTAAAAATAATCCTTCTTTGGCTTTATTCAGCACAATAAAACCACTAAGACGTTTTCCCAGATGAAGTATTTCTACAGACACATTCAAAATGTTAATCCCCATTTTTATATGCATTTTTCATGACTCTTAAGAAGTTTACCAGGTTGGGAAATTTTCAAAAATTGGTCCCTTGACAAAGTCATGGGATGCCTTTCACCACAACAGCTTTGTTTTCATGTGAGCCCAAAGTGCTTTCATAACATCCCTGACTCTGAACATCGCAAAGAGGACCAGACATCGTTACCCTAACCTCACAAATGACGGCTAGGGTCTCACAGTAACTTAGAAAGGCCATCAAATTCTGAGTTAGCATTGTGCCTTCATCCAGAATATCTATGCTGAAAAATCTTAGTAATACAAATTCCTATTAATGAAACCAATACTAGGCAGTTTTATTTTACAAATACAAAGTAAAACAATATATTTTATACATAAAGATATGTATGTGAATACATCTAAAATACAATACGTGATATTTGGTGCAATCATCTGAGGCTTCCAACATTTCTGCAGAATGTAGAATCTTCACTGAAAGAGGAAGGCATGAATTCAGGAGAGCCTTGCTCTTACATAGCTTGGTATAATGGAAATAACTCAGACTTGGATTTGAATTCTGAAGTCACCATTATTATTTATGTGACCTTGAGAAAAGTTATCTAGTCTCTGAGCTTTATCTGTTTCCTCACCTGTAAGATGTTCTGCACTATGACCTCATCGTGTTTTTATGAGAAGTAAGACATCTTTTGATTGATCTCATTTAATTAAATTACTCAATCCTTTTCCTAACATGCTTTGTAGTAGAGCTCACTGCATATGCTGGCCATTTAGAATAGAAATATATATTCTCTTCTCTATTTCGAGGGCCAGCGATCCACATGAGCATATACCAGTATTTTAGATGCAGCCTAAAGAATGAAACTACAGCTTTTGTCCATGTCCTATACCACATTAGTAAAAGTGTCAGGAAACAGAACATATGATTAATGCTGCTGAAATAGGCAGGAAATTATTCAGGTGGATTCAATCAACCCAGCCAAACATATAGGTAGCTTATTAAAATTTAGACAAAAAGTCTACAGGCACTTAATACATAACGATGACTCTAGACCTAAATTAAGAGCACTCCCCTCCCCCAAGCACCCCAGCCTCTACCACTTACTGCCTAGAAGCAACCACTCTCCTTACAGCTAGAATTATTGACCTGAATTTCAGCTTTTTCTTTCCTCTCTGAAAGTAAGACACGTGACCTTTCTAAGCCCCTAACCCAAAGCCCTTGCTGAAACACTGTGCCATTGAGTTTGCCCTTGAGGCTGTCTCTTAGCAAAGCAAAAGCAATGTGAAATTGACATGCTGCTTATTTTCAACGACACCCTCAGACCTCTGAGCTCCCACCTTGATGGGGGTTTCAAAGAAAAAGAGGCACAATATGGGTGTAATGGGGCTGGGAAAGGTAGTTTTCTAGACAAAGGATTGTGTACATGGCTCACTGGGGGTGAAACTACACCTTAGATACTTAAAACGGTCATTGGAGGTAACACAAGGTAAAGTACTTTTCAAAGCTAAACATACCTAGGTTACTATTTTTGCAGAAGGAACTATGACCTCTTTTCTTCCCACTCCTTAGGATCACGTCACCTAAGTGAAGGGAGACAGGTCTTCTTTAGTGGCCTGAAATTCCTTCAGTTACCATGAAAGGGTTCATACCTTTTAAAATCAGCCCAGGAAGAAATGTTATGTGGCAGGAAAAGTTCTGTTTTAAGATTCAGTTCTATGATTTACCAGCAATAGGAGCTTACTAACCATAAAATGAGATGTCTGCATAAAGCATCTCCCATTCAAAGAGTAACAAGTGTGTATGACTAATGATCTTAGCTAGAAATTAAACACAAGACTAATAATAGCAGTATTAACTGACATATCTATTATAGACTCTGTGTAAGTATGAGGGATAGACAGAATCTGGTGCCTCAGGAAAAGTGCAAACAGGTTCTTGTCCCAGTTCTGCATTCACCAACCAGGTGTTCTTGGACAAGTTATTAGAACGGCCTAGGTCTCCATTTTTCTCATCAGTAAAATGAGGATATTGTACTGGATCAGTGTTCCCTGGAGCATTCTATATGCTTTGCATCCCTACCCTTATTCCTACCTCCACAAAAATCATCAATCGGTGGTGAAATGCATTTGAAAGCAGTTTACTGCACCGATTTACCTTGTGACCATTCAAAAAAGGTATTTATTAGTTAGCCGTTTCCAAAGTTACTTTCCCACAAAATTACCTTCTGAAGCAGAAGGAGAGTATTTAAGCAGCAGGACACTATATCTGCCCTAGAGGAAGACTTTTTAAACTGAGTTTACTGTAGCATTGTTGGTTGCCAGACTTACTGAGAGCAGAAAATGGGCAGTTTCAGCCTACTGCATTAGTTATTTTCTCCTCAGTTAATAACAAGTTCTATCCTCCAAGCTGCCATTTGGCTGCAGAGGTCTTCCTGAGTCATTCACCAATTGTCTCAGTTAAAAATAGGGCCGTGTCATGTGGACGGATCAGCAACAGCGGCAAGCATGACCTTATTTAACACTACACACTTGCCCCATATGCTTCTTTCTCCTACATGTCTTTGAAAAGCCCAGCCAGATCTAGAAATTAATCTGGGTAGCACTGATATGACTCATTTTCAAGTAAGTCAGGAAAAGACTTTTCAAAAGAAAGAAAATAAAAAACACTTCCTGATATGAGGCTTATAGAACTCAGGTTATCTGGGGAATTTTTTCTTGTTGATTTGTTTTGCTGTTATTTAAACTCTGAAGGGGTTTATATAATAAAAATCAAATACCATTCTTTCCTAAAATAGTATGGTGGTCCCTGAGGGATAGAGGAAGAAGGATTACACCTTGCTGGCATCTCTAGATTCTTGCCTCAGTTTTACTGGCTCATTAAGTGACTGTGATCCAATCACCTACTTTATTGTGTGCTTCTGAGTATGAATATATTTTAAATTTAATGTATAAAAGTGTCATAAACTCAAGCTACAAACTTTAGGAAATAATAGCACCATCTGAGCACTGCAATTATTTTTGTGCATGTCTCTCTAGTCAGCTATAAATTTGTTTATTATTTATGTAGTTATAATTCTAGTGCATCAACATTTTTCATTTAACTTATTTTATTTATATGATTTTATGAGCTTTATCCAGGATGGTACCAAACCTCACTATTTAAAATTTTATTTCTTAACTATTCCTTTATTACAGGAATAAATATCTTGATAGAGTTGTCTTTCTCTTTTTTTGGATAATTTCAAGATATACTCATGGGCATGAAATCATTGACCTATTTAGGGGTCTTAATATAAAACAAAAAATTGCTCTATGAAATGGTTGGGTCATTGTGTTCTCATCACAGTGTTAGTAGCACTTAGTTCTTAACAGTTAAAAAAATGTTTTTACTAACTTAAAGTATCTCTGTTTTTCCTTGCATTTCTTTGATGATCAACTTTGGAAATCACTGTAAAAATGGAGTTCTTTGATAATGTCTGCTTTCTCCTTACCAATATTTTAATAATTTGCAAGTTGGTAGACTGTGACCCTTGGGTCAAAGTCAGGCCTCAAGTTACAGGGCAATCAATCAAGGAGAGCTCTCCTGCCCCCTGCCCAAGCAGAAACAGAAATCCTTCTTTTCAAAGGTCACCCTGGCTTCCCAGCTAGGCTTTAGGCAACTATTATTTCCCTAAAGTGTGGTGTCTCTCTCTGCACTTGTTATAACACTTCAGGTCGGTGTGCTAAATATCCAACCTATTTGAGACCAGATAATGGGAAGGCCTTGTAGATTCAAAAATGAGTAAGACAGGCAAGTTTAAATCTAGCACAGTGGTTCGCAAACTAACTCATCATATAATCATCTGAGAGCTTTTGAAAGGGAAGCTTCCTGGACTTCTGTATTTCTAATAGGCTACCTGAGGAAAGCCAGGCTCAGCAGCCAGTGGCCCAGAGTCTGCTTCTTGGCAGTGTTCTCAGGAGACAATTCATGAAGCAAGAATCTAAACAAGCAATTGTGAGAGGATAAGTGAAGAAAAGAAAGGGATCCCATCAGAACAAAGAGCGAATTGCACAAAACCTGTTAACCGTTATCTTAAAAAAGGTCCCTTTCAATTCAAAGTATCAATCCAAAGGCATACTTCTTCTATAGTAGAAGGAGCCCTGGGCATCCCTTTTGCCTGGGTTATTGAAATTGCCTGCCTTTAATTCCTTTCCTCCACCTACAGTCCAGCATCCTGAAGCCAGATAGGCACCCCATTGTCAACCAAATAAAGTCCCACCTTCTTTACCTGGCAGGCTAGGTCTTATCAGCTCTCCCAGACTACCTTTCTATCTTACAATGATGAAATCAGTTGGATTGTTATTGGATAAGTTTTTCTTTTCAAACTGTGTACTCTATGTTCCAGCCCTCAGTCTAAGTCTCAATTTCTAAAGGTGCCCAGCACACTCTTACCCCTATCCCCGCCATTGCTAATGCCATCCTTACCACTTGGAATGCCATCTCACATATCTCCAAAGCCAAGTATCTCTAGGCCATTCCCCCTTTAATTTTTCCTACCACTGTTAGCTATCATTTATTGAGTATTTTCTCTGTGCTATACACTCTATTAAAAGTTTAATGTGCAATCTTACAAACACACCATGAGTTAGCTATACCCATTTTTCAAAACAGGTAAATGAAGCTTAGAGAGATTCAATACAGTATATAACTTTACCTAGCTAATAAGAGAAAGAAGATAGAACCAAACCCAAGTCTAACAACAAAGCCTGAGCTATAATAATATTTCTTCTTTGCCACCCCAGTCCCCTAAGACATCCCATTGCTTGTCATTCATTTCAGAATCATCATATTCTGCCTTGTGTTACAGCTAATAAATGAACGGGGCTCCATCTTCTGAGAGCATTTTCTCAAAGACAGAGATTCTCAGATGATTAGTACTTAGTGTTCCCTAGAATGCTTAAGTTTTGCCTTTCAGTAACTTCTTGGTGAATATATAGAAAAGCAAAACGAGTATAGTTGTAGTCTCACTGAAGAACTATTGTAATGAAGCACAGTAACTACTTTTCTATAGAATATCATTATTATATGTCTTGTCTATTTTGTTGACTCAGAAATTCTAGATATTTACCCTTAAAATATAACAGAGCCAAAAGGGGAAGTCTGAGACCAGAGGCAGCTTGTGAGCGGTTGTTAGTCTTGTCCCTCAACACCAGCGTTATAAAAGGTCCCACTGGATTAGCACTTAAAATGTCATGCATTTAAAGCACTTGGGTAATTTTTAAAAAGAGACCTTGGCTATTATACCACATACATTGTGATTAATAAATAGGAAAACAACTATATACAAACCACATGTGAATATTATCTACTACAAAAACGGCAATGAAATGAACAAAATAACATTCTCTCTTCCAAATTAAAAATCCACGTTTCATCTTCTGGAGGTCAGATGTGCCTTAGAAGGTGCAAGATGAGAGAATCCCAGGGCATTTCAGGGTCATTGCATTTGTAAAGTGGTCCCTTACTCTGTATTCTCCCAAGTGCGATGCTTTGAAATGCTTTGAAATTTTGTATAGTGTATGTTTCTGAACCTTAAATGTTACTTTTCTTTTGTACGAAAATGATTAAAAGGGTCCATTTATAAAACAAACAAACAAAAAAAGTCAATCCTCAAAGGCAAAGAAAACTGCATCAATCCAAGGGTTTCTTACAAAGGGAATCCTGTGGGGGCCAAACATGGGTTAACCTGAGTCACCCTCCTCCCACCTCTCCTCACAGCCTCCCGGAGACCATACAGCTGTTGAAAAGTATCTGTCAACAAAACTATTACTGTCTTTCCTGGGATCAACACTATGTCCTGGACCCTCAAGGTCAGCAGAGCTGCCTTCAGAGCAAAGAGAGGTGACAAACAGAAAGCTAGCAAGGCCAGTGAAACCCAGAGAATGCTGGCTGGTGTAGGGTCGTCCTCAATGCTGCACATTCTAGAGCAGCGGTTCTCAACCTGCGGGTCACAACCCCTTTGGGGGTCGAACGACCCTTTCACAGGGGTCGCCTAAGGCCATTGGAAAACACATATATAATTACATATTGTTTTTGTGATTAATCATTATGCTTTAATTATGTTCCATTTGTAACAGTGAAATTGGGGGTCACCACAACATGAGGAACTGTATTAAAGGGTCACAGCATTAGGAAGGTTGAGAACCACTGTTCTAGAGGGAAGGGTAGGGCTCAGGATGGAGGCTGCCCAACATGATCAAGGCCGATTTTCCCACCCTGAACGTTCTTTTCTGGAGCAGCCTCAGTGCGTATCTCCCTTCCTGCCCCACCTTATGCCTCCATTCACAGTTAGGAAGAAGAGTTGTTGGGAGCAGTAAATGGCTGGACTTCATATAATAAACATATTGGCTAATGGTTACAAAACAATCACTATGTGCCTGGTGCTGTGATAAGCCCTTTCTCTAATTCACCTTCATATAAGTCATCTTCATACAAAAAAAAAAAAAGAGAAGAAAAACACCCTGTTAGGTAGATTCTGTGATTTTATAGATAAGGAAATCAGTTAGAGGGGTTAGGTAACTTGCTCTAAGTTGTTGAACTAATGAATAGACAGTGGAATCAGAGTTTGAACCTAATTCTAACTCCTGCATCTGTACATTTAGTGAGTATGGTTTCTGCCTTTTAAAAATTCTCTTCCACTGGAAGAGGCTCTAACATAGGCAACATCAGCCTCCCGAGGTTCCCCACGTGGCAGATTTATGTCACCAGAGAGCTGAGCCCAGGAGAGGACTCCGGGAGCCCGAGTATGGCTGCTGGTGGGTGTGAATCACAGTCTTCCTGGCAGGCCATCTCTCAGGAGCCTTCAAAATCTTCATGATCTATCTAAATAAATGTAGGTGGAGATATACATTGATGCTGCTTAGAATATCAAAAATTAGGGGGAAATCACCTCTGTTAAAAATTCAGGGTGCATTGGAGCACTGTAAATTTATTTTTTTAAATATTATGGAAAAATATAGATTTACATGGAAATATATTCATGATATATTGTGATTAAGAGGGTTTATAAGTAGCATAATATGATTATATTTAAATGCATATATGTATCTTATATTTATATTATACATATATACTAAGCTAATAACAAAAATGGGTGGGTGGAGACTTTATGACTGTAAAGTCACAAAATCCTTGACAGATAAGACCCAGCATCTAATCCAGGGCTTGCACTGCCAGGGAGCTCATGAACACTCCTTTACCCAACTTCAGTGAATGTTTGTACAAGCACATGTAGTTTATGGACTCTTCTATCTACACAGCAGAGGCCAGTGTCACCGGTTTACATAGAAAAAAGAGGGGGCAAATTTGATTCTTACAAATGGTTCACTACTAAGAAGCCAGTTTCTTCTATAAATTTTTTTTCAGGGGAAAGATGTCATATAAAACAACTAAGTAATGCTTATAATTTAATTTGAGCTGCTCCCAGTCACTAGCAATAGAAGCTTCAACATCAATGATCGGTATGAGTCTGTCCCTAGTTCTGATAACTGCCTCCAAAAGGATTTGTTTATGTCAGTGGTACATCTGGGACGTTCTGCCCAGGAAAGTCAGGCTCCAAAGGAGAGAAAGAAGACAAAAGTGAGACACTCAGTATACTGTGTGGAAACCAGAGCTAGACTGGTTCTTGGGGGTGTGCTTGAATTCTCTGTGCTCTTACCTTACCGTCCAAGCATCACCAAGCTGTGGAGCAGGGCTCCAGCCAAAGTCAAGAAGTGTTTCTAAAGCTAGGCATCTATGTAATGAGACAGAATTTAATTTGGAATAGCAAGTTAGCCATAGAGAGTGTATGTGTGTTTGTGTAATTCATTCATTCACCCAGCGGTGTGCCAGGCATTCAACTAGATGTTAAACAGTAGAACATAAGACCAGCAGCTCCTTAGTGCATGGAGGTTCCAATCCAGCATAAGTGCTATTATGGCAAAGGCCTGAAGGATGGAATGATACATCCTGGATAAAAGAAAGTGATGAGAGTATTCCAGGAGGAGGGCAGGTCGTATGTAAGAGATCAGTAACCAGGAGTAACTGCTGAGTAGCCAGAAGTCCAGCTTTGCTGGGAGAGAGGAACTAAGAAAAGATCAAATTATGACTAATTTTTTAGGCCAAGCGTGACATCTGGATTGTATGTCCACCCAAGAAAACAGTGTAGCATACTGGTTAAGAACCTCAATTTTAAAATCAGTTTCTGGGTTTGAAACCTACCTCTGCCTTTACTATTAACTTGAGCCACATAAAATCGCCACCACTTCTGACCTTCCACCTGGCGATTTTACTTATATGGTTTAACCTAACAAAGAATTGAAGAGTTGGTTCTTATCTTTGAAGAATTTAGCTGCAGCCTGCTGAGGTCCCATTCACTTCAGCAGGGAGCAAGGGAGCCCCTCAAGGGCTGGGGTGCTTGGCTGCTTTCTGGGAGAAGATGGCACCCTGAAAGACATCAGCACCCCCCTGAGCACAGCAGGCCAGGCTGTGCCGGGGAAGTGCTGGTGTCTTCCACCCTGTGCCATCAAGCCCACCTGCTGCGGTGGCTGGCCCTGCCTCTCCTTCCCTGGGTTTGGTCAGAAAATGAATAACTCACAGGACCTACTGTTTATGTCATCTCTCAGCCATCTGACCTTGCTGGAGGAATTTCTGGCAAACGGGGCCCAGTGCACCCGCAGGCCTCTCTTTTTCTTTCTCTTGCTCATCTCTCTCCCTTTGGCTCAGGAATCCGCCTCTCTGGTAAGGCAGAGATGAGCTCTCTGAATTGTGTTTATTTGTTGGCGCTCTGGTGTGAAAGCGCTCCCCGTCAACTGCATATTAATCTTGTCAGCGTCTGTATCTATTTTCCTCTGCCTCTCTCTCCTGGCCTAATTTATGGCCTTCCTTTCCCTGCTTCCTGTTGTCACAGCGACAAGGGCAGCCCTATGATGGGTGCTCAGGCCTCAGGAAGGAGCAAGACCTGTCCTTTTAAGATGAGTTGCAGAGAGGTGCGGAATCCTGCCATTTGTGTGGCAGGGCTAAAATTAGAGCAGGCCTTCCCTCATTTATTGATGTCCTAGCACATGCTACATGCTGCCCTGAGTGCTTTTGGCGATAGAAGACCCAGGAAAGCTGGTGCTTGTATTCTAGTGGGGAAGGAACAAGGGAGAGCAGGCAAACAATGCGCCAGCATTTAAATTTTAGTCACTGAACCACAGATATTTATAGCAAGTACCTGAATTCTGACAAAATGGATTAAAATTGCAGTTCTGGTACTTTCCATTTGTGTGAGTACTTGTATGTCCATTTTTAATGCATATGTTAGTTTCCTTCTCTAGACCTAAGTTTCTTCATCTCTAAAATCAGTGAAACCATATCTGCTCCATAGAGTAATTATGTGAATTACATGATAGAGGGTGCCTTGGCTCTTGTTATATTATGTGGCAATTACTAAGCATTCAATTTATGAGAGGCATTTTTATGTATTGTTATTTAAAAGGAGAAGGGAGGAAGAAGAGAGGAAGGAAAAGAAACTCATGAAATGGTGAACTTGGATAATTAGGTAAGAGTTCTTAATAACGTTTTTGAAGCCCTGCCCATTAACCTTGAACCTTTGTTCATATTGAGTTTCTTCTATAATGAGACCCTTAGCAACAGGGTGTGTGTTTGAAATCTTGATGAAACCTTAAGTGAGGCTGCCTCATCCTGACTCTGCCTCTGGACAAAGACTGGGGCTGAAACATTTAGTGCAAATCCTCAGGTACCGCCTGTGAAGACTGTGTATCCTGGCCTGGAATTTCCCTATAACGTGAAGTGGCTGCAGTGAGCTGTCCTGAATTAAATCTGATCCCACCCCAGAGTCATTGCTGCTCTTATTATCAAGGTCAACCTGTGGCTGTTTTCCTGGTCCGTCCTCTCTGACAGAGGAGATCGCCAGGGCCCTCATTGCACTCAGGCTAACAAGCTGTGAGTGCTTCCGTTTTGTTGCAGCAAAAGAGTAATCCAATGGGTTACAGAATGAAACCTCACCGGACAGTCCCTTCCTCAATGGGCCCTAAGCCCCTTCCAGACACCTGGTTAGCCATATTCCCCAGATAGCAACTCTAAGCTGAAGTTTATACTTCCTCTCTGTAATTTCCCTTTATCTCAGAGTTTTTGTGAAATTCTTAGATGCCATAGGAATTCTGATATGCCTTGAATTCTGGTACTTCTTAATTTAAAAAGTTAAAAACAAATGCAGAGGATACTCTGCCACACTCATTTACAAGGTGGACAAAGGGAATGTCAACAACTTCTTCAAATTCTGGGCCTGGTATGCTAACACCAAGTAGTGGTGCCTCATGTAGGAAAAGCACCAGGATCAAGGTTCTGAGCTTGGACTCCATTGGATGTGAAGTGAGGAACTTTTGACGTTTGTTGTACCTTTAACATTAATCTTAGGTCACTCCTAATTTGCATAGAAAGCTCATTTTGGTTTCTAGCTAAGATTTAAATCCCCCAAATTATCATTATTTTCGATCCAGTTTCCACTGTGGCTAGGACTTACTTTTGACACAGACAAATAAGAGCTATGTTATATAATTCTTGGATATTTTTGGAGAGGGGCATTTGAGGAGTAAACCTATGCCAGGAAATAAATGCAATTAAGAAATACTCAAACTCAAAAGTCAACCAATCTCTCTCTCTCTCTCCTTCCTCTCTCTCTCTCTCTCTCTCTTTCTCTCTCTCTCTCTCTCTCTCTCTCTGGCAGTTGAAAGGCATCACGGAAAGGATAGAGGCAGACATCTAGTTTCAAACATACTAATTTTATTTTTGGGCTAATTACTTGATCAGTGTCTCAATTCCATTGTCTATAAAATTGGGATAATAATGCCTATCTGATAGGATTGTTGAGAATATTAAAAATAATATCATTAAAGCACCTCACACATAGTAGGCACTCAATAAGACAGTGATGATAAGGATGTCTCTGAGACGCACTGTGGAGGAGTGGAGGGGACACTGTGTTCCCTGGCATACCAAACCCAGGACAGCCTGAAGGGAAATCCTGGGCTGGATGTGAGGTCAATGGAAGCTCTGGATGCTGGGGTGGTATTGTGTAAACACCATGGAGACATCAGATTACGTGACTTAGCACTGATTTATGGAGCTTGTGGGCTGTCTGTAGTCCAGGGCATACCTGGCTGAGAGTGTGGTGGAAGTTTCTCGGCACAGTGACATTTTAGAAGGCAAATCAGCCCTGGATGCTCATCATTCTGTGGTAATTTAGACATTCCCAGGGGTTCCAGCCTCAGCGAAATACTTTGCTCTGCTCCATTTTGTCAACCTGTGAATTAAAAACTAATGGCTTTTTTCATCACACCTAACCAAAGACATAGCAGAACTTTCTCCTTCAAACTCTCAACTCCAAGGACTGTTGGCCTGCCTAGGTCCCTGAACCATAGAGGCAATCAGTCTACCTTTTCCCTGATCTCAGCTGAGGTCTCCAGAGTCCTCAGATAGGGAGGTGTGGGCTGTTTCTGAGATCTCTGTCAATTTCTTACACCCTTGAGGAGGAATCTGTCAGGCTGAGTTTATTTTCATCTATCCTGCTGCATATCTGTCTATGTAAATATTTACAAAGTTGAAATTAGAGCGTATGTGCACATTTGAATCCTACTTTTTAATTTAACACAGGAAACATCCTGCATCTTTAAAATTTTTTGGTAGCTTTTATTTTTATGGTAGCACAATACTTCATCCCACGAAGGCTCAAAGTCTACTTGGTGTTTCTCTGATGTTGAGTATCTAGGTTGTCCCCCACCCCTTGGCTTTCTTCTCATACACTTGGGTTCACCTGGGAAAAGGACAGCACACAGGGCCCCATTGTTTTTGAGGGTCTTGTCTCTTTGGAAATGATGGTAAAAGAAAAATCCTTAAGTAGAGTTAAAACCACGGTCTCCAATCTCCTTCCTGCTTGGAACTGTAGACAACCATAGCAAACAAAAAGGAATTTCGCAGACAGGAACATGGCAGGCAAGCTTTTGGGATTGGCAAGAGAATCTAACCTTCTGAATATGGACACTCAACTAATGTTGGCATTAACCTGCTAGATCTGAGATAGTACTGTCAAGCTGCTGTCCCCCAGCCCAGCGTCTTTAAACTGGCCATAAAGTCTCTGCAGAGAACAAGAGGACCATGGAATAAACACCGATGTGTAAGTACCAAGCAGGAAAGGATCCCACAAGGAAGACAACCTATGTGAGAAAAACTCAGATACTAAGTCTCCAATACCTGACATTTACCTCCCTGCTATGAGAACCAGGGGTCATCTGATAAAGTGAAGAGACCCCAGCATTTAAATTATTCCATAAATAAGTCAAGCAAGCTTTCTGTGATTTTCTGCCACTGGGGAACTCCAAGTCAAACACTGTACTTGAAAACTAGAGTTTGAAAACAATGGGGTCATTTAGAGACCATTCCTTGCATTCATCTCAGGTCAAAGAAGGACAAAGATTAGAGTAATCAGGGCTGAAGTTTCAGAACATGATGTGATTACGATGGTGTTCGCCTGTCATGGACAGCCTTCTCAGCTGGCACTGGGCATTATGAAATTCCCTACCCAGGCCTGTGGAACCTTTCCCACAGTTGAGATTGTTGGGGACATCCCCACAGAGTGACCTATTACTCTCTGTTCTCATAAAATCAGGATGGATTTAATGGCCCCTTCCCATCCGCAGAAAGAACGCCTCATCCAGCCGCCAGGGGGGCTGCCAGGTGCTGAGTGGCACAAAACTGGGAGGTCTGATGTGTGACTTAAAATAGCCTCCTTTCAAATTCCTTAAATAAATTAGGAGTGGTTCTGGCCCCGATCTCTCTCTGCCAGGAGCAGTAGAGGGAGACAATAAAAAAATTAAGCCTGCTAATCCTACCCAGGACTGTGCAAGACTACTTTGGGCTAGGGACACACATGCTCAGCCTTCAGAGATGCATATGGGTGCATTTTGTTAATCCCCAGCACTGAGTGTCAGGGATAACTGATCTATGGCTAAAAATAGTGCGAGGACAGCAATACCAGCCATTTGGGGCTAAATTGAGGACACAGTGGAAAACTTGACAACAGCACAGTAGAACCTTCCTGGCCCAGGGCCACAGGCTCAAGGGCAAGAGCCGGGGAAGCTTGATTGACAGGTTTGCCTCCCAAGAGTGAGTTTCAATGATTGTAATCTTCTCACATTATTGGGCACCTTCCCAGTGCAGGGCAAAGGTATAAGACATGGTTCTTCTTTGGAAAAAGCTTACAACTGATATTTAAGAAGGATCTGAAAAATAAGAAAAACAATTCTCCTTCACTTCACTGACTTCGATCTGAAACTGTCTCCAGCACCCACAGTAACAGAGAAGGAAATAGAAATTGTAAGAACAGAGGTTCAAGGGCATTCTTAGCACAGTATGATTCCTTGGGTGAGTGCTTTCCTTATGCCAAACATTGTGGTAGCTGTCTGACATACGTAACAGGATGCTAAAATGGAACTTGATGCTGAGGCACCAAGAAACAACCAATCCCAACTTGGCAATGAGAGGTTAAAACATAGATTGAGTCAACTAGGACTCAATCGCTCACCTACATCAAGAATTAAAAAGTCAAGAGGTATATATTTGAAGAGATTTTCTTTGGAGAGAGCAGTACTGTGTGTCTCCCACCTGAGCCTCCAAGGAAGAGAGGGGTGAGAGTACCACCTCCTAAAGCCAAATCCAGAGAGAAGGATTTAGAAGAAACCAAAATGAGATCTTAATCTAATTTCTATGAACTTTGAGGGATCATGGTTTGGTGTTTGAGCCACATATGCGAAATATAAAGGAACAGAAAGGCTGGCTGTAACAGTAGACTGCTGTACTGTGGGAATTGACTACACTCTCAGAGTCAGGACAAAGGCTCCGGGAATTTCCTGTGAACCAGATGATTGGCGAGAACTGCCTGGAGGGGCCAGAGGACCTCAGCAGCAGGGAAGCTGGAGGTAGACCACGGGATGCCTGGCAGTGATGCAAGAAGTTAAATATTAGTGCATGAGAAAGAACCTTTAGGTGAGAGAGCTCTAGTGATGGCTGAAGGTGGGGTCACCAAAGGATTTCCATAAGCACCTGGAAAAGGAAGAATCAGTTAAATATCTGTCACATCCAGAGACTTCTGACTCCAGACCACCCCAGATTTTCCATTTCTCTTACCTCTGCCTCTCCCTCTTGCTCTAAGCCTGGGGAAATCAGAAGCACTGATTAGAAAATAAGAAGGCTAACAAGGAAAGAGAAAAGTAGCCAATTGTACATTTTTTCTAGGACTGACCACACACTTTCTGCTCAAAGAGGCAGTAGATGCATTAGAGTGAAGCATCACGTTTAAATACTTTAGCTGTGATTATTGCACAGAGCTCTACATTTTTAAATTCCTGAACTGAAACTATATTTCTGACTTTAAAGGATGTAGCACATGTGTTACCTGAGAGTGAACAGAAAAGTAATGGGATATGATAGGGGGAATAATGCACTCCCCCCACCTTCAGATGTTCACATCTAATCCCTGGAACATGTGACTATGTTATCTCAAATAGCTAAGGGACGTCGTGTATGTGATTAGGTTAAAAACGAGATTACCCTGGAGTTTCCAGGTTGGCCTAATGTAGTCACAAGCCTCCTTATGAGAGAGAGAGGGAGGAGGGTTACAGATTACCAAAGCAGCGGGATAGGGAGATGGGAAGATGCTATGTTGCTGGCTTTGAAGATAGAGGATGAAACCATTAGCCAAGGAATTAAGGCAGCCTCTGGAAGTTAGAAAAAGCGAAGACACATATTTTCCCCTAGAGCTTCCAGAAGCAACACAGCCTTGCTGACTCAGGTTAGGGCTTCCAATCTTCAGAACTATAAGATCACCGATACGTGTTTTAAGCACCAAGTCTGACATAATTTATTACAGCAGCAATAGCAGAATAGTTTCTGGTATTTGTTCATATTTTCATGGAGGAGAAAGGGGAAAACTTGTCTAACTAATTAAAATTAAAGGAATAGGAGGAAACAAGAGGGAAAAAGGTCACTTGATGATTTTATATCTCACAAGCAAGCTAGTTTCTGACAAATTGATGTTTGATGCCTTAATGACAGCCTTGCTCATTGTAAAAGATGCACATCATCCATTATCTTGTTGCTGTGAAATTTCTATTATTTATTTCAAGGATTTGGAGACGTCTCTTGCTTCCGATGCTTGCAGAGTGAGAGGCAATTGTTTGTACATATCTAACAAGTGTAATGCCCTTTTCATCTTCTTGTGGGTATAAACCAGTAATATTGTAAATGATACATTATAATAATGTTTGAAAGTTTTCAATTTATTTGTATTTCAAAAGTCAATTTTATGATGGCAACATTTTGACTTAAGCCGATTTTTATTTTAACTCCTGAGCATTTAGCAGTTTGTTAAAATGTGTATTTGGCACAGCTCTGCCTTTTATGGACCCTCTGTTTGCCATATCAACATCCACTTCCCCCACTCTCTTTTCTTTATTCCTGAAAATAATGTCACTAGGTTAAGGTTTTTCCCCTCTCTCATGCTGCTAGCAAGTTGCAGGGGAGGCAGCCCCCTCCCTCAGCCACAAGGGTGAGTCTCATGGGTCTTAGAGAAATTCCCCCCCGCTTGCCAGTTACTGATTCAGAAATTAAAATATTCCCTAATTCTAGCCAATGAAATGTGAGGGAGGATTTTCTGAAAGTTTAGGAAAATCTTTTTCTCTGTCTTAAAAGAAAGCCAATGGAGTCCTTCTTCACCTCTAGACATGAAAAAGAAAGTACACCCAACTGCTGCCAACAGCCATTTCATTGCCATGAAAGAAACTAAACTTAAGATAAAACTGACATGGCCAGTAATTCAGGAAAAGAGAATGCCCAGATTGTTGATGACAACATTGAGCCATTGGATGAACCCACTTGGAAATCTGCTTTATCATTTGTCTTTCATTTATGTGAGCTAATATGTTTTCTTAAATAATATAGAGATATTATAATCCTGTGGCTGAACACATTCTAACTGACCATAAATCCATTACTTTTGGTTGGTCAGAATGAAACTTTGGAATAAGTCCCTTCATTGATTCCCACACACTAAAAAATTTTGAAAATATCAGCAGAGAAATCAAAAATTTATCTGATACTTTTTCTGGTTTTAGCAAAATGAGATCTAGCAGACATCTGGATTGCTGAATTCTGCCATGAGTATTTTTATCTTGGCTCTGCGAATTAGATGATCTGATTCAATATAGCAAATTAGTCATTCAGGGTGATAGACTTGGCCTAAACATGCTTTGAATTTGAGAAGTTGACTTTATCTTCACCTTGGTGAAACCATTGTTTGCACTCTGCTACAAATTGTTGTGGCTCTGACTCCAGCTATGTCTGTGTAGCTTAAAAATAGTTGTATGAGGTGATGCTGACTTAATGAACTTTCAGATCCAAACACATTATGTTTTTTCTTATAATTCATGCAAAATCACCTTTTATTTTCTGATTAAAATTAAAGCAAAAATTTTTTAGATTGAAAGAATTTTTGGTTCTCTTGTTTCTTTTCTCTTCTCTTGAGTCATTTCCTAAAGCAGGTAGTTACTGATTTCCAGCCAGGTGTCAGACATTCACTGGAGGAAGGAAATTCAGAAATGATGAAGACCCATAACCTGCCCCAAAAGCCCTTGTGCCTGGAGGAGAGTGAGACATGGCATATGAAAGGCACAGTGAAAGGTGTGAGCCATGTGCTGCAGAGGAGAAGGGAACAAGTAATTCTTGCTGACCCCATGGAATTACAGTTTCCATAGTCCTTGAAATCTTGCTTTAAGATGCTTTAAAAATTTTTTGACTGAGGGTTTACTTAAATATTGTTCATCTTCTCACACCATTTTCATCAAACAGAGCTCAATTTCTTTTAGTCAAACTCACAAATTACTCCTGCAAAAATGACATGAACACTTAATAAGGATTGATTCTGTCTGGAAAAAGATCTTTCTTGTTCACTTTGGTCTTCCGGAGGTTGGAGGCATGTGGGGGTGGTAACAGTAGAAAGTGGTCCAAGAACTCTGAAACTCTGAATTCTTCCTGTTTTCTGAATCAAACTAATAGAAATGTACCTCTCTGTTTTATGGACATGCCCATGTCCTTTCCCCTTTTCTCTTCTTGAAGATGAAAACTTTGAGAGGCCAGTTCCTCCTCTCTTAGTAGAGGCAAAGACAATGTCTGATTCTCTTCTGCCCCGTTTTCAAAGTTTTAAGCACTGAAATAAAGACACAGCATCTCACTTTCTGCTCTGTAGAAAAGTGCATAAAAGTAAGTTACTCTTACTGGCAAAACCTTAATATTCTCACAATTATAATGGAGAGATGACTCTTGTTCTAGCAAAGGCCATATATCTTGTCCTAGTAAATATCCTGGCCTCCAAAATCCTTTGAGCTTTAACATGAACTCATTTTACTTGCTGTTATAAAATGAGTGCTATTCTTTGCTGCTGCTTCACCTTATATTATGTGTACCTGTTCTGAACTGCAGTAACATTTCTTTAGCTAAGAATGAGCAGTCTCCTCAATACGTAAGCTTTCCCAGCCAGTAATGTCGGTGGCCACCTCACACGACGGGAACCACTGCTTACTTTGGGAAGGTGTGACAATCTGGTGATCAAGCAGAAGCAAGTGACCATGGGTGGGTACAGAAGTCCAGACTGATAAGGGGCTTTGGATGCTGGAGAGGGTATAGCTTCTGGTCTTCTGGAACTAATATGACCTTCTGAATTTCAAAGTAAAGCATGGGTTCTCCTAACTGCATAAAGGATAAGAAAATTTTTAAAAAAGAACAGAGCTAACATTAATAAATCCCACACTGTGTGACAAGCACAGTATTAGACATTTTTATGTATTTTTAATCTTCGAAGGCATTTAATCTGAAATGCCTCCTAGCTAGTGACTGACAGGACTGGGAATTAGCACAGAACCATCTGACACCAAGCTTACTCTAAACTGGCCTTCCAAATGCTCAGCTCTCTGCATTTATCCTTTCCCTGAACCTCAGGCAGCCATGTTCTCCCTGGCCCTGCAAGTGTAAAAGTGATGATATAATTATGCAGTGGTGTCTATGGGACTATTACAGGAGGATTAGGCTATTATCAACAAATCGGGGACTAGTATTGTTTTATCAGCATGGGAGTGTTTTCAATTAATTTGTAATTAAATAAAGGAAGCAATTTTCTGGGTCTTGAAAAAGTCGGGGTTGAGGAAGGCTTATCTCATCAGTCTCAGCTGTGCATTCTTCCTGTACCGGCTCATTGTTTAGATCACAGAGGAGATATATGATCTGACCTATAGGAGTAATTCAATAAAACATCAATATTTTCCTTCCTTTAACCCATGGTGTTTTGATGACTGGAGAAATCCGTCTGCAGTGGTCTCCACCAGCCCATCAAGAGCTCCACCTCTGTCCTTACCGTCCCCTCAGCTATTCCTGCCAAAGAGCCCCATGTCAGAAGTGACCAGACTGGTTTCGTCCAGGTGGAAGACAAGTGGCCTTCATATGTTCAAATGTGCTTTAAATGTCTCTGCATGTCAATTTTTAGGCCCTATGTTGGTCTCTTTACAGCTATGGTCTGATCTAATCCCTCCCCAGTCATCTTGCAAAGTAGGCACTGTTATTCCCATTTTATTGGATGAGCAAATTTAGGTTAGTTGGTGGCTAAGCCAGGAACAGTTCCAAGTTCTGTAGCATTGTTAGGGCCTGGAGTTTTCCCACCTACCTGCTCAGCCCAGGCTATGCAGACTGTGCAAAGTGAAAATGTGCCTGGTTCCCCCACAACCAGAGGATGTTGCAGTCATTTTTCAAAGGCTTTTTAAAAATATATAGCATCTTAATTATCATTCAGGTATTTGCAGGACTTGGCACAGATATTTTAGTAAATATATGCTAAAGAATGATAATAATTATAACAATGGCAACAAGAACAATGAACGCAAACCATATTGTTTACCAGGTCCCAGGGCAGGCAATATATGTTTAATTCATTAAAGGCTCGTAAAATGCTATGATGTAGATGTCTATTATTATACCTATGGTACAGGTGAGGAAATATAATGACAAAGGAGTTATTAATTTATCTCAAGTTACACTCTTGTGGTGGAATTGGATCTTAAAACCAGGGAGATAGCATTTATCTATAACAGTAGTCTCCAAAGTGGAGTATTACTAGAAGTATTAGAATTTATTGTTACATTTATTAATTCTCTAAAGGATATTATATTGATTATCTTTAAAAATCTCCATTAATAGTGGAGATATTTTTTGACCTTGGCACCTGGTACCAATTCTAATATATGAGGGTTTTTCCCCAAACCAAACAATTCTTCAATACCAGCTGGATGTCCTACAATTCAACTCACTGCTTACACTATCTACCTGGAGGTAGCAGAAGATCCCAGGGATTAGGGGTTCACTTAATCCTGCAAAACCACACACCCCCTCCCTTCGCCCTCACTTCTTATGCCAGTTGTAAGTCCGGGTTATCACCTTTGCTCTGATATACTGGCATAGATTGGAGGTTTCAACAATCCCCTTCTTGGGTTTGATTAATCTGCTAGAGTGGCTCACAGAACTCAGAGAAACATCTTACTTACTGGATTGCACTTTATCATAAGAGCATATAACTCAGGAGCAGGCAGGTGGGAGAGATGCACAGGGCAAGGTATGGGGGAAAGGGTGTAGAGCTTCCATGCCCTCTCCCAGCATGCTGCTCCCCCAAATCTCCATGTGTTCACCAACCTGGAAGCTTTCAGAACCATGTCCTTTCAGGCATTTATGGGACTTCATTACACAGGCATGACTGATGACATCATTGTCCATTTGTAATCAAAATCCATCTTCAGTCCCTCTCCCCTCCCCAGACATTAGTGAAGGAGTGGGAGTGGGAGTGGGACTTTCTAATCACATTCTTGACTCCACTGGCTACCAGCCCTCATCCTTGGGCAGTTTCCAAAAGTCACCTCATTTTGAAATAACGAATTTTGCCCATTTCAGGATGCAGTTCCAACTCTTTGAAAGTTTCTCTGATCTCTTTCTTAGCTAAAAGGAACCTTCTTCTCTTTTCAACTCCAATAGGATTTACCTATGCTTCTTTTTGGCACATATTTTAACTTATATTAGGGCTATTTATGTGTCAGACTTATTTTGCTTACCTTGCAGTCTGTGCATCACTCATATTTGTATTCCTTAGACTACTGGTCACAATGCCTGACTCATGGTGGGAAGCCAGTTAGTGAATAAATGATCCCAAGATGTCTGGAGACCTCCCTCTGCCAAGGAGATGTTTAAAGCTGATGGTATTTCTTAGCAGAGGTAGTCAAGATACAGTGTTTCTCTCTCTCCCCAGCTGCTGGCTTATGTGGTACTGAGTCCCCAGCTGGGGACAGCTGTGCCGGTTGGTAGGAGCTGAACATCTAGCTATACCCATAGAATGGAAGCGCCTGGGCAGGGGTGGGGCTTGTCTTACTGACTACTAACTTTGCCTTCAGTAGTTTAACCCTGAGAAATCTACCCATATTTCTCAGGCTTCTGGGTGGGCTTATGGGCATTAGTAGCACTTGTTAGCTACAGTCTGCAGAAGGGCTTTGGTCTTGTTTCTTTGTTCCCTTAGTAAGGGAAGCCCTGCATCTCCAGGCCCTTGGATTTCCTGGGTTCTCCACAGATAGTGCTTGATGTCGTGATGAGCATAATGGGAACTCCTGTTATAGCAAAGAATTACTACTTACTTATTTAAACTCTGTCCATTTCTTAAAGTATTTTAGGAAGATTACAAAAAGACATGTACTGCAAAGGAGTTTTTAAAGTGAGAAACATTTTAGAGAGGATCAATATGTAGGACAACTATGATGGCTAATATAGAAAATGATGGATCTAGAACATGAAGACCATGAGATCCTGTGTATTTGCTGCAAGTGTGCTGCAAATCTGACTCTGACCTTCCAAGACACCAGAAAAACGGGAGGGCAAGATCATCAAAAACAGGAATCACATACCTGCAGGACAGGAACAGCCCGATTGCTCCAAAGGAGCTTCTCTTTAGGAAGATGCCCTAGGCCAGTGATGGGAACCTTTTGAGCTCAGCGTGTCAGCATTTTGAAAAACCCTCACTTAACTCTGGTGCCGTGTCACATATAGAAATTTTTTGATATTTGCAACCATAGTAAAACAAAGACTTATATTTTTTATCTTTATTTTATATATTTAAATGCCATTTAACAAAGAAAAATCAACCAAAAAAATGAGTTCGCGTGTCACCTCTGACATGCGTGTCATAGGTTCGCCATCACTGCCCTAAGAGCATTTATTCTGCACATTATGTGAAATATCCTGCATGCCATAAACAACTTGTCCTTAAGAACTTTGAAACACAATTGCAGAAACTGGGCCTGCTATAAATCTGATGGTAGGCAGACTCTCCACGTGGTGAGGATATGCTGCTCCTTACGACTTCAGCCCCACAAACATTTCCAGAGCTACTACTCAGGATCAGCCAGGACGAAAGTTTTCAAGGGGTCAGACAACAGCAGAATGTACTGACACCTAGCAAGGCTGTGATCTTTGTCCAGAGATGAGGGAAGCTTAGTCAAAAGATTGGCTGTCATTGGAATCAGAAACTCAGTGAAATTCAAAGGTACAACTGGAACAGGTGAGGCGGGAAGTCTTACAATAGCTGATTTTTAAAATTTTATGGTTAATGCAGACTCTTGTTAGAGTGATGGGTCCCTTAAAGTTATCCCAAGGATCCAAAACTATAGCCTCAACAAAGTACTCCAGCCAGAGGGACATTCTGTTCACATACAGGAAAAGAAGTCGTCTTGCTATGGTGGAGATGAACGGACAGTGGTGGTTATTCTTTGAAACACGTTCAGTAGTCTCCAAGTGGTAGGACCTATCATAAAATTAGGAAAGGTTCTTATTAAAAGGAAATTACATTATGCATTACTTTCCAAGAGAGGAATTGATAGCTCTCTTTAATGATTATAAGAGTGGAGACCACCATGTAAAGAAAAAGTTAATAACTTATTTGAGGACTTAGTATACAAAGAGTATGTTGTATGGTCTTAAGAACTGCATAGGCCTACAACCATGAGTGATAGGAAATAGATTTGGGCTTATTTTAAGGAGATTTTTTAAAAAATAATTGAAGCTGCCAAAGGGCTGCTTTGGAAGGAGGAGATGTCTGGGAAAAGGCTGGTCAACCACTTGTCTGTGATGTAAACTCTCTTCCCCACCACGACCCCCAGTGTGTCTTTATCGTTATTACCTACTGGATCTGTTTGGGAAATACAGTGAAGTGCCAAGTTCTGCTGGGGAAGGGGGCACAGGCCAAGAAAAGAGGCTGCCTGGCCTCTTGTCTGCACCCCCATCAATTCATTCAAGTGAACAGCAACATCACTGAGGTTGCCAACTTTGCCACCCAAAGCTGCTCCCTTCTACCCTCTGTCCCACATGAATCCCTTGTGGCTTTTACACAATCTGTGTGGTCATTTTATTTATTGTCTTGGTGTTTTCCAGGCAGAGAATCTGGAATGAGAGTGACCTTTTGCCCACAGCAGCTGCTGATTTATCACAGGATCTGTAGAGTCTCGTCCAGATGTTGATGGTCCTGACATGAAACCATTTCATTTGAAATTGGCTCAGCTGGAAAATTAGGTTAAGAGCTTTTATAGTCACAGTACAAGGCAGAAATTTTACCCCTTTTTATAAACCCAAGGTGCTAGTTGTACAAACCACAGTTCAAAGAAACTTCAATTCTGGATGGGGTAGTGTTACACTGTACCTGGAGAAAAGCTAAAAGGTGGGAGGAAAATGCAGTTGTTCTTACCTGGGGAGTCACCACTGGAGCCCCAAAGAATGGCTGCCAAAAGTTGTAAAGAACCGACAGATGTGTGGGAGCCTCAGCAGAGCTCAGGTAAAAAAAAGGGGGGAGCGGGGGGCAGGCATTCCCGCAGTACAAAGAGGTACCATATATTTACATTCACTGCTCAACTCTACCCTGAACACCGGGATCACAGCTGCTAACAGCCTGCCAGGTCACACTTTCCATCACGAGGTGGTCTGGGCTACCTGTCGGAGTCCCTGACCTATTTAGTGCCGTGTAAAAGTTTCAGAGCCTCACCTTGCCTGGAGTCCTGCCAGGAGAAGGTGGGTGGTAGTGGCTGCTCCTGTAAGGAGCAGTTAACTGTGCTGGAAGGAGACATTACTCAAGTTTCTGTTTGTCGCCAGGGAGTCAGGCCTCGGAGGGGACACAGAGACCTCAGTGGAAGCCATCTTGATATGGTTGGTGCGGGCCCCCGCCCACCTTGGTGGTGTGCTGCCAGCTCCAGGCAAAGCAGAGCTCCGGGGAGGGGAGCCTCAGGGAAGCACAGCCCTGTGCTTAGTGCTGTAGGATAAACATAGACAGAGCCTGAGAGAAGGGAAGACATGCTTTTTAAAACATTATACAGATACAGAGAGAAATGTGTACAGCCAAATGGACACTTGAAACCATAGCTCTCTCACCACATTAGAATCATTTGGTCCAGAAGACATTCAGGACAAGGGGGTAGTGAGGGGTAAAGGATGGGATGGTGAGTTATTTCAAATACCAGAGATGGAAAAAGACAGCCTGACTCATTCTGTGGCCCAGGAAGAAGTCAGGGTTCAGTGAACAGAAGCCACAGAGATGTCGATTCTTAGGATAGTTAAAAAAAAAAAATAATAATAATAATAATGCCCTTCCCCGTCTCGGAAACTGCCTGGATAACCTCTCAGCAAGTGTGCCATTTGGGAGCATCTTTAAGCATCGGATGAGATTTTTTTAAAGACCTTTAAAGTCCCTCAAATCTATAACCCTAGACTCAGGTCTAGTTTTAACATGCTGTCTACTTTTATGTGAAACTGCCTAAGTCTCACTCCAGTCATTTGATAAATTAAGATAATAAAATGTTTTTCACTGGAATATTGAGAGAATGAAAAAGGCACCCGGTGTTCAATGTTTCAAATCTTTCAGATTGACACTTAATGTCTAAATGCAAAATACATGTTTTCTACTTAATTATATTATAGGGAAAATTAGGCAAATTATGCAAACTGAAAAAAATGGATACTATGGCTATTTTGAAATATTCACCACATTCTACAGCCAAGGAGAAGTCAAGTTCCTGATTCTTTCTCCCTTGAATTTTTTTACATCTGGACCTATTTATGCTGGGATAGATGCCCACTTCCTAACCCACAATTCTTCATGGTAACAAGCCCAAAGCATGCTCCCAGGACAGGCGACTTTATCCCAACCTCGGTCATATTGGTGAGTCTTTTCACACAGGGGTTGAATCTACCAGAAACTACCATTCTTTATGGAATGCACACAGTCCACCTGTATCTCCATCAATTAAAGTACTAAGATTAAAATGTTGATGGTAGGGGGAATCATTATTCAGAAGTATTGTCCACACTTGCCAAACATCTGGATTTGGTGGAGAAACATCTTGAGTGCAACTGAATTATTCTTGTTCATTTGGATGTTTTGGTATCATGTAGACCCAGACTCAGTCAAGATTTGGAGTGAAAACTTGGCATAAAAATGTCAGAATGACTGAATGCTAGGATAACTGTCTATAAAAAAATAAAGATTTTTGGTGTTTATGATCATCGTGATGTGGAAGACACAGGGAAAAACTTTTTAAGAATAAGTCAGTAAGTGATGACCAGGCAACAGAAAATAATGGACTAAACACTTTGATCTCTTGCACGAATCAAGCAAAAGATCGGTAAATTAGGAAGCCGTAAAAATGGTTCATATAAGATGAATTGTAAATAAGTTTAGTGGGTGTTTGGAAATCCTGAGTGCACAAGAGTTAACAGAAAACAATCAGCTACAACATGAGGCATGAAAAAAATAAATGGAAGAAGCCACTTATATTTTTGAAGGCGAATGAAGACTGGAGGAGAATCCCAGGAATTTGGCTAAAACTAACTGAGCCACCCGGCCAGGGCTCAGTGAGACTCTTGTGGACTGTCTTCACTCCTGGAACCTTAGCACTGGTTTTTTCCAGACCCTGCCCTACCGATTGTTCACTCTGGGCCTGTTTCTTCACCTATACAATTGAGATATTGAATGACATGACTTTGATGATAGCATCCAAGAGGAAGCAACATTTGGAACTTTTTTAATCCTCACTCGAGGATAAGTTTATTGATTTTAGAGAGAAGGGGGGGGGCAGAGAGAGAGAGAGAGAGAGAGAGAGAGAGAGAGAGAGATATGATTTGTTGTTCCACTTATGTATGAATTTGTTGGTTGATTTGTGTATGTGCCCTGACTGAGGATTGAACCCACAACCTTGGCGTATCAGTATGAGGCTCTAACCAACTGAGCTACCTGGCCAGGGCTAGTATTTGAAATTTTTAAGTGAATTTGCAAAGTAATGTTTCTGAGGAAAAGGTTTTGAGTGCCATTATTAGAACTAAGCGTTGGGCTGGGAGGTAGTAGGCAAAGAGATATAGAGTGAAGTATGAGACCCTGTGTTCTTTAAAAAGATTAATGGAACATGCAGATGGTACCAAACTAGGAGAAGCAGACCCCAGTGTGGGCAGGCAGTGAGCACATGAATGATATTAAGAGATTATAGAAATATGAGTGGAAAACAATGAAATGGGATTCAACTTTGAAAAAATGCAAAGTAATGCATTTGAGAGCAAGTAACCAGAAACACATGCGTTTGCAATGTTTTGTGGCAAGACAATTAGTTGGAGACAGAACCACCATGCCAGTGGACAGAAGATAGATGATCTGTATACCCCTAGTGGGAGCCACACTTGGAATTCTGAGTTAAATCTCCTCGTTTGAAAGTAAGGGATGAAAAAGAAAAAGGAAGAAGAGGTCAGGAAAGAGTAAAACTAATACTAGGTGTACCGGTTAATAATGCGGATTTTTTCAATAGATGGAGTTATACATATGTTGATATATATGTGATTTGATATGTATGCTATTTTGTTGTATTGCTCCTTCAGATTACTACTTGTTCTGATCGATGGCACACACACTTTCTGAGCAGCATTCAAAACGTGTGAAGAAGTGGAAAATTGGGTCTCTGAATGGTCTGCCTCAAAACAAAAGTTCTGTTGGGATGGTATCCACAAATTACCTGAAAGATAGGAGAAATGTGTAGCTAGGGATGGACATTACTTTGAATAAAGCACTTTGGATGTTTCTCTTGAAATTATTGTTTTCTTTGATTACAAAATCCACATTATTACAGCTAATTATATGGATTAATTATGCGGATTAACTACTGACCGGTTAATAATGTGGATACCATCCCAATAGAACTTTTCTTGTTCTGATGCAGACCATTCAGATGAGAGAATTGAGGTATAGAGAGCTAAGAAATGTGCCTCCCATCAGACAGCTAATAAAAGACAGAAACAGAATTCAATCCCAAGCCCTCTGCCTCCAGTGCTCTGCATGTCAAGCTAAAATCCCACTCCCTATAACTGTCACCTCACATTGACCTCTGGGTACAACAGAATTAGTCCAAGCCCTTAGGGAATGCAAACGCTTAAACACTAACATTCCTCTGAGGCCTCTCTTCTCTGAATCTTCCAATTTTTCTTCAGGTGACCATGTCTAAGACTTTTACCTGCTTGATGATTGGCCTCTGTACCACCATCATGATTTTATGTCCTCGGTAATCAGGGCCTAGAAGTTATCCAGTTCCCCTGAGGTAGTTCAACCAACACTAAGAATAGCAAACTCTCACCTCTCTCTAGAAACACATTAGATTTTGGGAGGTTCAGTGCTGTGTTTGTTTGAAGTATCCAGACTAAGCTCTTGACCCATGTTTAGGTAATGATAATGATAATTAAAATCCAAGCTCTGCAAAGCATGGGTTTGAGGAATATTTCATGAGATCCTTTTATAAGTGACAAGGATGATTAATAAGCAAAGACTCAGTAAGAGCGACTTAGGGTTAGAAGCAGTATGGGAAAGGAGATGAGAGAGACCAGAAGTATTTTTTAAAAAATTATACAGATACAGAAAGGCCTGCGCACAGCCCAATGGACACTTGGAAGCATAGCTCTCTTAGAACCACTTGGTTCAGAAGAGCAGACCATGAGTGGCTCATCACCTGGACAGAGCAGTCAGGACTCTGCTTGAGTGGGAATTTCCTCACTGGACAGATGGGGACCGAGTGTCTGTTAGCTGACATTTTTTCTCTAATTACTAATTATACTAGAGAAAGGGGCTTTATGGCCAGAGTCCTGGAAATGTGAAATTTGATCAGTAGAGATTTGCAGTAAAGATGGAAGATTGATGTGTGACGTCAGACAGCTGGCAAAGAGGCCCACCAGCCCAGAAGGCCAGCAGCTGCTCACAGTGGATTCAAGAGGGTGGGGGGGGGGAGGACCCAGGAAAGTGGGGGGTCAGAAAAGGGTTTGGGAGAAGAGAGATAAGGGGAACCATGTTAACAATTTTGCTTCTCCCTCCTCCTCTTCCTTTCATTTCAGATAAGAACATATTAATCCCCTGAGTTTGGGGCTAGAGTCAACAGGTGTCAAGGCCTCTCCCTGCATAGGAGGCAGCTGCTGGAAGTGGGAAAGGGTGCCAGGAAGAGGGAGCTTCAGGTGGAAATCTGCTCAGAGCAATTAACCTTCACCCTGAAACACACCCCACACCACTCCCACCGCTCACAGAGGAGACCACAATCCTGAGGGTCATGCACTCAGAACATTCGCCAGAGCTGTGGTGCTAAAAGGGTTGTCAGGGACCAGCTGCAGCATTACCCACTGACCTTTTAGTTAGCAGTGCAGATTCCTGGACCCCACCCTAGGCCTCTGAATCTCTCAGTGGGGTAGTCCACCTCCCCAATCACGTTCTCTCACATCACCCTGTTTATTTTCTTCTTCACATGTAAACCTATACCTGAAATTACATTATCTATTTGTTTTCTGTCTTATCCATGCTAATATATATATGTTCCACTGTAGTAGGAACTGATTGCTCAGAACAGTGCCTTACACATAGAAGGGGCTTATTAAGTATTTGTTGGATAAAAGAGTAGGAAAATTGGACAGAAATAAGAAGGAAGAAAGGAGATGCAGAATGCCCACCCTGGTGAATATCTAAGCCAAGCTGAGCTCAGTACCAATGCTCTGGGACTCACAGGCTGTATGAGTCAGGGTGCAGCCAAGAGAGAGGGAGGTTGCTCCCTACTGGGCTTTGAACAACAACAATGAAAGATTGAGGATGTTCTACAAGCAATGAGCCCTTAATGCACTCACACACCAGTCCTGTCCATGGAAGCATCTCGCCACAGCCAAACCTGTAGGCCCACCAGCACCCAGGCAGAGGACATGGATCACCCCTTTGTACCTTTTAACTCAGAAAAGCCTTTAATGCACACCTGTCATTATTCTTAAATTGTTCCTAGGACATCAATATGAGGCCAGCACTCTTACCCCTATTTTGAGGAGCGCAAACATTAAGGTTCTAAAAGTAATGACAGCATGCACTAGGTCACAAGGGGTGGGAAAGGGCTAAAACCTGGCCCTCCTGCCTCATGAGCCAGTAATGTCTTCCAACTCAACTGCTTCCTGCATATTCTTTGATGCTTATCCTTTTTTTTACATGTATTTTTAATATATATTGTTTATTGTTGGTAGTATTGCAGATGTCTCCCATTTGATGCTTATTCTTGAAGCCACCATGCTTTTCAAAAAGGAGGGGAGACATCAGCATTACACTATTCTAAGTTATGCACATTTTCATATTTCTTTAATCTACCTGTGACTCTTTTTTTCTGCTTTTATACAATACAGTTGTTAATATTGATAATGCTCTCTGTGAAGATGACTGTGTATTCAATGGAATTCTTTTCTTATATAAAATGATTTCTTAGAACCACGTTCCATTAACTCAGTCTTTAAAATCCCTACTCTCATATGTGAAGTGTTGTCCTGATTTGAGAGTCTTGCATACATTGTGAAGGTAGAGAATCACAGCTATCAGATATTGCTCTGCAGAATCATGTAAGTTTCCCCTTCCTTACTACGTCGTAAATAAGGACACAGAGGCCCAGGGCTTTCACATGGCATGGGACACAGTATGGACAGCATTCCATCTCTTGCTTACAAGGTGCTTTCTTCATGGGAACCCTGGAGTTTGTCATAACCTTGAGCACTATGGCAGGGCCTACTTGGGGTTACATGATCTTTGTCCTTTTCATTGTTGACTGATTTGACACTAAATTTCTATATCCCTGAGGCTTAGGTCTGCCTTAGAAATGTCTGCATTTTGCTACGACACCTACGTGTCCTCGATCCTCAGGGAAGCTGTGCCCATACAGGGGCAACAGGTGTTATGGCAGCTACAGGTTCATGAAGACTATTGGGAACCCTTACTGGGAACAGTGTTTAGAGCTACCTGAGCAGCTGAGCTCCCTTCTAGAAAGCTGCACAGGAAAGGCCCCCCACGGTAACAGTGGGAGAAGGAGACCCCAGCCTCACTCCTGGGGGGTGATGTGCTCTCCTTTGATGCTCCCACCATAGCTCTGAGAGCCACTGTGGCCACAAGCTGTATAAGTCCCAGCATCAGCATGAGCCAGGAGAGGATAAAGAAGCCAGCTGTGAGTGGGTCTCCTCCTCCCATTTGCCAAGAGACAAAAGATTAACAAGCATTCCCTGGCACAGAGCAGAGAAGCCATCCAAAGTTCTAAGACTAATGTGGCATCATTTTTCTGGTGGGGCTTGAGTGCTTTGGCATTCATGGAGGTGCTGCACTCCCAGGTCTGCTGTTTTATGTGTCTGTTCCCAATGTATTTCTGAGAGGTAAGTAGAATCAGAACAACTCTGAATGTCTTTTCCCCTTCCATGTAGGGCATTCTTCATTCCTCAGTATTCACATCATTGATAAGTACCACTAAGATGACTTGTCAAATTCCCCCAAAGCAGTAAGTAGCCTTCTTTGTGCTCCTGTAGCATCCTGCACACCCGCTAGTGACAGCCCTCTCCTGTGGGGTTCTAACTATTTAAAGCATGTTTCTTCAGTAGACTGTGCTCCTCTCCAGAGCAGAGGGCAGAGGTGGTTTTATTTTTTCTTTGTAGATCCTTCTCTTCCCCTATCATTTACTATCTACCCCATCCCTAGTCCAGTTTTATAGACTGGCACATCAAAGATACTGAAAGAACAGGGAAAAAGGAGGAAAGTTAAGGGTTTACCCAGAGTTTTGATGTTCAGTGCAGCACTCAGTTCTAAACTAGGCTGTCATCATGCCTATTTCGTTGTCCACAGAGAGTAAAACATATTTCTAAGGATGATTTTACTACTAAAGAAATGAAGAACATACAGTCCAGGCCAGATAATTCTTAAGTATGATTAGACGATGGCTTATGGGCTTCATCTACGCTTTAAATGAGGATCATTTTCAGGTCTAATGGAAATTACATGGTGGCTTTGGCTTCACAGGGAAGGAACTTTGAGCTAATCAGCTTTGGGAATGCCACCATCTGAGATGCCAAGGCAAAAAGAATGCAATCGATTAAGAGTCTCCCTTCCAGAAAGTTCCAAGGCTGGGAGGCTGCTTAGATGAGATGGGGCTGGAATCCTAGCCACAGGCTTAATTGCTTTGGAAGAGGTCACAGCTGTTGTTGCTGGAAGAGGAGGGTAAAATCCTGTCTTCTTACTTTTCACTTTCTGCTGACCTTGTTTCTGAGCTGCCTGGTACCCATGCCCATCCCAAATGGATTTCCTTCAGTGTCCCAGGTCTTGTCTTTGCTTTTCATTGTAACCTCAGCACTTAAGACAATGTCTAAAATATTGCATGTGCTCAATAACTTTTTGATTAACTGATGAATTCAGCCACCAAAATAGATAGAAAATGGTAGTTTTCTGGTACACAAGAGAAATGCCCCTTCACTTTTTCAACTAGATTTCTCTTGACCCTGTGACTGGAATACAGGAAGGTGAAGAAAGGAGAAGCAGTGTGAAAAGCAGTTTAATTTTGTCTACCCTATGACCATATCTACTCATATTTTCCCATTCCTATTCCATGACCAAATCAATTTTTGGTGGGAAGGGGCCTGTTTCATTTTGTTTTGTTTTTGTTACTATAATGACAACCCATTCCTGAATAATTAATAACTTGCTACGCATCTGCAACCTCCTCTGGCCTTTGAAATAGCTAAAATGACCTAAGGTCTGGGGGAAGAGTGGCACCAATGGACTTTGCCAGAAGCTGGGTCCTTGGGGTAAGAACTAGAGGGTTATTGGCTGAAGTGGTGTTAAGCAGCGCCTAAGAGTGGAAAATGAAAGGAAATAAAATCCCCTCAGAGAATCAAGTATAGCTAGGCCTCGCCCTAAAATAAACAGGCCAAACAAGCATGGGTGGCAATGGCTTATTCCTCAAACCTGTTCTCCCCTTTGATTTCACTTAGGTTTCCAAACATTTATTTCTACCTTCTAGCTGTAACCTTAGACCCAAACACGTTTTAAGACTTTAAGCAATGTGGATTTGTTCACTTTCTTCTTTATCTTAGAGAATAAATGAGCATTCTGTATGAATTTCATAAATATTAGTGATGGAAAAGCCCAGCAAGTTAACCCCATGACTAACCATCATGAGTCCTTCTTATGTATCCCAAATTAGAATTTCTTATAGTGACCACTTAATTTTCAGAATAAAAACCATAGGTTGCACATGTTTTTCTGTTAACACTTTACTTACTACAGTCGAGGGGTATTTTATTCCTAGGAATATGTTTAGGTTCTTTCCACATTCTACATATTGTTTCTCCTTTGATTGTGAACCTTGGATTTTTAGAAACTTACACTGTTTCTAGACTCATTGATAGTTAACTCATAGGTCACTTAGTAAGTACCAGTTGATGTCCAATATCCCATTTAATATATCTTATTAAGTGCAATTTGCCTTTTTGCCAAGGATATGCAAACCAAAATACCAGGTTTGAAATTCAAAATGCATGACATCTGAGTGGATTTCTGCAAAATTTCTCTCTTGCTCCTCCTACACTTTTTCCACACTTGCAGCTGTAACTTAGAATCATCATACTGTTTATTTTGTCCTATCTGCCCCAAGTTAAAATAAGAGTGTGATATTTCAGTCTTAAACCTACCATATAGAACCTAGAGTGAAGGCCAGGTGGGTATCTACCAGGTGTTCTAAAAACTCCATCTGCTCATTGCCTGGGGCCAGTGTCTGTCACAGTGAGGAGGAAAGTGCTGGGTCCACAAAACAGTCCAGGGAAGTGAGGGTGAAATTGACTGAAGTAAATTACTCCTAAAGCCTTGATTCTCCCCTCCTTTGAAGGTAGGAGTAAGTTTGGTTTCTGCATCCAGGTGGCCCTCAGATGTTCTAAATTACAACGTCGTGAGAATGGGCTTTTCATAGCTCTGCCCTGACCAATCTATGGCCTTAAACTCTGCTGTGTTTCTGCACAATCCACCCAGTGGAACTGCAGAGTTAAGCAGGCAATGTGGAAGCACAATTTCTTTTTCCTTGTTGGAAATAGGCCAAGATTGTGAATGTTAATCACCCAATTCTTGTAAAAGGTACCTCGGGGCCTTTAATAAGCATGAATGGCCGAGTCTCAGTTTTACACTTCATCTGTGAGACTTTGTCAGAGGGAGGTGGCAGCTCTAAACGAGTATTTACACAATACCCCAAACCAGAAGTAGAAAGGCAAAAGCCTGCAGTTGTTGATCTCAGAGACTTGAAACTTGATGAAAGAAGGGCTTTGAGCAATGGTTTTCCATGGCTTTTGAGGGAGCAAATCCCTCAAAGATTTCAGGGAGCAAATCCCTGTATTTAAATATCTTTCCTGCCCAGCTCCATTGTCTTTCCCCTCACGCTGCTACCATAGGATTTGGAGTTCCCACCTGAGCTACTGTCTCAGGAACACTAGCTTTCTTTTCCTTTCACTTCCTGCCTACCTTGAACACACTGATGGCAACATAAACTTGGTTTTTCATTGGAGGTGGGGTAATTAGAGAGGTATAACCTCTACAGATAAACAGAATAAGTATGAACTTTAACTTTATTCTGCTTACTTGTGTATCAAGTAGGTTAAAGTTACTGAACTTAAATTTTGTCATCTATAAAATATATCTAAACTATACATCCTATAATTATTATAAAGATCAATTGAAAAAACTTAGTGATGACCCTTGTAAATTATAAAGTATTGTATGAGTGTAAGTTATTATTATTATATCTGTTTATTATAATTGTTTATTATGCAGAGGTGCTGGGGGTTAGTACTTCAACATATGCATTTTTGAGGGACACAATTCAACCTATAGCAGATGCTCTTGGGTAGGGAAGAGGGGATGAACTCAAGTGCCTGTGTAAAAGGTTAGCACATTCATAACAAGAGGATGGAAGGAAGTAAATGTGGAAACAGGGTACATGGTTTTCTAGGGTTAGTGTTTTCTTCATAAAATAAGCCAGATTAGTGGCCAACGGGGAATTTGGAGGAGATGTTACAGGTTTGAGAAGAAAGGAAAAGAGATGAAGAGGCACCTGGGGGAGTGGGAGAGTGACTGTTTTAAAGAGAAGTAGAGTAGACTTCCAGGGCAGCACAAGGGCCCATCTAGAGTGAGTGGCCATGGCTTTAATGTGAGAACAATCCATAAGGTTACGTGGTTTTTCTATTCAGTTATGTTCAGATGTTCAGCTACTTGATATGGAGTAGAACAGAGATTTGGGTTTAATTAGAGTTGTGGTTTTGTTAGATGTATATGGTGGAGGGAGAGAGGGATGAGAGAATTGAATATGTGTTCAAGGTCTTATTATAATGATGAACCATAGAATCAAAGGCAGTAAGTGGAAAAAGAAGATAAGAAAGGATGCCTGATAGTGAAAATGGAGTAGGATCAATAGATTGTAACTTCTTGTGGAGTTGAGAAACAGCTGGAGACAGGAGACTAGGTGGCGTGCACTAAAAAGACAGGGAGTGCTGGTCATGGAAGGAACTTTGGAATTGGGATCTGGAGTAGTTGCAGTTACTGGTAATGACTAAACTGGAATAGCACTGTAAGAATGAGAGGTTTAGCCAAGCCCAGGTGGCTCAGTCGGTTGGAGTGTCATCCTGTACACCAAAAGGTAGCAGATTCAATTCCTGATCAGGGCACATACCCAGGTTTTGAGTTCTATCCCCAGTCAGAGCACATGTGGAAAGCAACAGGTCAATGTTTCTCTCTCACAAACATGTTTCTCTCTCTCCTTCCATTCCTCTAAGATCAATAAAATAAAATAAAAAGTAGTTTAGTAAGAGTAGGGGTTAAAGAACAGATTTTTTAGGGCATTAATTGCCCCTAAGAATTTGAAAATGTTATGAGTTATTACAGGAGTAGTTTTAAAGGAGTGGAGAGGCATCAGCAAGGTGCTAAAATAGCCTAGAGATGAAGGGGAATGACCTGGAAGTTTGTAGCTACTGTAACAAAAAAGGACCTTAGACAGTTCAGCCTAAGAGCAGGAACTTACAGTGAGCTCAGTAAGGGGTGAAGGGGGGGAGGGGGAGTGGGGAGAGTGGGGAAACGGAGAAGGTTCTGGAAGAGCCAGTGAAGCTAATGAATGAAGAGTAAGGGGAACACCTCAGGCTCCCTGGATGTAGGCAAAAACAAAAACAGACACTGCCTTTGAAGGCTATAGAGGAAGCCTCCTCTGGGAAGATAAGAGAGTGAAGGGATTGAGGATAAGAGGATTTTTGCTGAATATGGGCAGTGAGTTCCGGAGGGTACAGCGAATGTGCCTGGTGTTGAAGTTTAGGGAAGAGAGTCTGGTGACTAGGAATGGCCTGGGAGTCCTGAACTCCCTGACTGAGGTATAGGGGGGGTGGGGACAGAGGGATAAATCCTGCAGTCTCTGACTCCGAAGTGGGGTGTGGCTGTGTTTGGGGTGGAAGGTGGGGGAATGCTTGATAAATACTTCTGGAATTTAATCCACTTTCAACTATTATTCTATCAATAGAGAATCCTTTCTGATTATCTCCCTAAGGGAAAAGTGCAAATGTATAGAGTCCAAAATGGCCCAAGTCAAGTGTTAATTCCTCCCGGACTCCTGGCTCCTAGAATCTGCTATTGAGCAGCTATGGCTATTCAGCATACCCTGCAGGGAGTTAAAAAACACTAATGAATCGCTTTTGCTTTCAGTGAGTTTATATTTTAGGATATCCAAGAATACAAAGTAAGCATCTAAACACTTGCATTTCCCTCCTTTTGGGGGGATGAGGTGAAGTGTACTGGAGAGTTTTGCAGGGTGTAGCCTTGAATAAATATTCATGCCATGGACAGTTAAGAGAATTATAGGTTTGTATTCAAAATGCAGGTATTTGAATGATGTTTGCATATTGTTCTGAGTGTGCACGTTTAATAGTACACATACATACAAATACACAGTGAATGTGCATGCTTTGTGTGCCCTCCAACCCTGGGAAACAGACTGGTGTGACGTGATCACCCTCCTGCGGTCATTTCATGGACACAAACTCCTGCACTTCTCTAAAACTCACTGAGAATATCTGAAAGCCTCGGCTGGGACTGATGGTTAGGAGCCTTTCCTGTTTAGCCATCAATAGAGACAGCTCACCTCTGCCCACCGTCACCCCATCCCAAGCTGTGTCCCTGGAAGGTGATATGTACTTCATGCAAATGTCCATGTCAGCAGCTCTTTGTGGGACACCTTTATCTGTCTGAGCAAGGAAGAGAAATTCTCTGAACAGTCTGACCCTATCCCTCATCACAACTGGTATGGGGCTGCCCCCTGGAGGTCTCAAAAAGCCTGTTCCTTAAATGCAAGCCAGAGGATCGAATTAGACTAGAGGCATTTGAAATGTTGAAGCTGGAATACATCATCTGGTCATCTAGGCCAGACCCCTCACCAGTGAGTATATTGAGACTTGAACCCAGGGAATCAATTTGCTAAGACACAAGCATTTTCAGAGATTCCATGCAGCAATGTGAGACAGTATGATCCATAATAAATTCCTCCGCAGGGAACTTACTGCAGCTTTTGAAACTGAGAAAAGTTGGCTTTATCTATTCATATTCAAATTGTTCAGGAAGATCATTCATTTCTTGATGGCACTTACTGAACGTCTACTACATGTGTGACAATGAACTTAGCATTATCCATTAGTTGTTCGCTTTCTGCCCCCAGTAACTACTTGTTAATCCCAATATACCTGAATTCAGGAAATAAATTATCTAAAATAGCTTCTCAACTTTCTGGTGCTGTAGCAATACTTATGTTTAAAAACAGCAATCCTCTGACCTCTCTGTTATGACGCAAATGCTGTTGTCACCAAGTAACAGACTGTACTTCTTATGTCTATACATAATCAATTTCAATTCATTACCACTGGTTCCCCCAGACTACACACAGTGAGGTCAAGTGGTGTGTGATCCTGGCAGGGCACCTGCTGAGTATTTAGGAATGAGTGTGTAAGCAGAGAGAGCAAATGTTGATAAGTGTGGACCAGCACGAGTTCTATCTCATTACATTTGGCAATCTGCAATTCTGGGGGAGATGTGGAAACTCTCCTCATTACAGCCTCCTTCTGTTGATAGAGATAGGAGTCAGTTAACATGTTATAAAGAGGTAATCACAATGTTATTAATTGGGGGAAAGGATGATTACAAAGCCGTCTGATAACATTTTAGCAAGTAAAAATATCTGTCCATGCCTAGGAAAGTCATTATATTGGAATAGTAGTGATTTTTCTCTGGCTTGTATGATAATGATTGATTTTTATTTTCTCTGAGAAGAGCAAGTAAGAATAAGAAAATAAAAAGAAATTACAACACGATTAGAATCCTAGGAGGCAGATCCCAGTTCTTCTCAATTGGTAAATTTGAAATCAAAACAAGCATGAAAGCAAAGGGGGAAAGAGGCACTGACCTCTGACTGGTGCGTGCAAGATTCTTGCTCCCCTGCAGAGAAAAAAAAATGATGAAAATTTTTTTTATCATTTCTTCTCTAAGCAACAGGCATATTCTTAAAACAGTTTTGAAATATCTAAAATTTTATTTGTTTTTTAAGATGTAAGTTCCTGGACTCAATTTCATGTTGACTAAGCTGAAAGTTGTCCAACTCCTTTGATTAAGAGATTTAAGGAGGAGGGCCGTACTACTTTTGGTGGGAGGTTTTTCTTCTCAGTGGAGCTAAACGGTATTTTCAAAATATCTGGCTGGATCTTAAAAGTCATTCATGACAGGTGATAATTGATTGCATATTGAGTTTTGCCAGAAACTTTAATGTCATTGGCATATAGAGACACCGCGTTACCACGGTGTGTATGTGCAGAGGACTGGAACACAAATAGAGGGCTTCATAAATTAAATTTAATGTTTCATAGCTTTTTTTAACCAAACAAAGTAGGTGTGGAAATTATTTTAAGTTAAAATTTACATCTGTGCAAAATAAAAACCAGTCTCAGGGTGTATAAGTGTGACAAGAAAGCAGGATTTAAGATCATGTGTAGCCCTAATTGAACTTTAAAAGAAAGAAAAGGTATTTTCATATCAAAAGGAAAAACTTAAACATTGGCATTTTAAATATTTTCAAGCATGGGCTATATACAAAATAATAATGACCTTAATGACAACAGCTATACACACCATCGAATAGGAGAGTTGGATAAATCGATTGGTACATCTCATTTTAAACTTAATATAGTAATTTCTACTTTATTAAAAGGTCCCGTTCTTTCTATCACTGTTAGTATGACTAAAGAGAGAAGAAACAAAGTAGATGAGGAAATTCATTGATTTAGAGTGAAATTAAACCCTCACATTTCAGATAATTGCAATTTGTTTAAAATGTCAATTTCATTCTACCCTCTAGAGCAGAAGTGACAAAGCAACTGACCAAGGGTCAAATTAGGTCCAAACCAGCTTTATTTAGCCTACACTATAGATTTTGTTTTATTTTGTATTTGTTTTGCTGTGGCCACTTTCCCCCTTCTATTTTTAAGGCTATTTAAATGCCCGCCAGGACTCATACACTATATCCAATTATCCATGGGATAGTTATTGTCATATCCAGGCAAATCCACACACTTATAGTAACTGTTTGGCTTCTCTGTGCATTTTTATTTATTTGTTTTATTTTGTTTTTGTTTTGTACTCTACTCCAGAGCAGTCAGTTTCTTCAACTGGTGGTCTCCATTAGTGGCTGTGAAATCTATTGAGTGGATCAGGGATCAGCATTGTTTTCCAATAAACTAGAATATAGTAGAAATTAGCAGTGCATCATAAGTATAAAGATAAGCCTACTTTATAAAGTGTTCACCTCGTGTGCATACATGTGCACACATAGACTTAAGTGCAAATTAAAAATGCATTTCTTACTATGATGATAGTCCAGAAAGTCTGAAAAACACTGCTGTAGAGAGTATCTCAGAAGGGATTCCTATCTTCACCAAGATTACATTCAAATTACATGTCACAAACATTAATTTATCCCTCAAATTATATTTCACAGGTGCAGATTAAATTCATTCCAGAAATATGTACTTTCTACTACTGATGTACCAAGAACTTTTCAAATTCTTCTGCCTTCAAGGAGCTTACATTTGTAATGTTTAGGATATAATCTTAAGAAATTTGATTAAACTATAACATCCTTTAGTTCTTTTGTCTTAACCAGTTCAAGCTCTATCCACTTCTTATTCACCTTCCCCATCATGTTTTTTATTTTTTATCACCCTGACTGAAAGTGAGGAATTTCTTCTCTTACCGCCTGCCCTAGTGACCCATTTAGCAGTTGCTATATATGGATTTGTGGCATTTCTTCTGTTGTTCTAATAAGTGGCATTTTAATGCTGTTGATGAGCACAAAGGATCCTAAGTATTGACAGTATTTTCCTGCCTTTACCTGCCAAGGAGGATCATTTGTTGCATCGCTATATTGTTGATCTCTTAACATGCTGAGGACAGACACAAGCCAAGATGCAGAACTTAAAAAGCAGAGAGAATGCTATAGGTTATTTTACGTAAGAAAATGCGTTATTACATCCTGCGAATATAAGAAAACATCCAGAAAATGGGAAAAGAGGGTGGGAAAGAAGGGTTTAAATAGGAGAGCCAGTTGGTCCAGAGTTTGGTAAAGAGAGAGAAGAAAAGGAGAGTTTAAGAAGTTTTCCAAATCTTTTTTTTAAAAAAATCTCTCCTTTACTACTGCTCAAGAGACCTTCAGTAAGTCTTCTGTTAGATTTCAGTGCTTTACGGAGTTATTTGTGGGGTGGGGATACTGCCCTGTGCCTCTAGGTGCCAGATTTACTTGGATTACAGCTATATGATTAAATACTTGCTAGGACAGCATTCCCAATCAGGTTGTGACTTTTGATTAAGGGGTTTCAGAGTCTTTTTACTAACCCATGGCACTCAGCTTGCAGGATTCACACTGAGCAGCATTTTTTCCTTGTACAATGAAGACTCTGTGCATTTGAAGGTAATTCTCAAGCTACCCATGGTTCAGGGTTTGAACCTTTTGTCACCTTTAAAACCATTAGAAGAAAGACATCACACCCATGCACTTGTTGCAGAGCTTGCCTATAAAGGTTTCAGAAAGAAACTATAAAAGTCATCAGCAAGATACCAGAGAAATTTCTTGCAGGAGCACACATAGCACCCTTTCCTGTCTTGCAGTATGTCAAAGGAAACGAATACATTGGGATTTATGATCAATAAATCTAAAGTCCTGTTATTATTCTGTCCAATTCTCTGACCTCAGACTTGAAGGTCTATAACTTCATCTTACATGACATCCGACAGATTCATTCTGGGAATAACGCCATTCCACTGTTCCCTGCATTAATCAGTGGTATGTCCCATGATCATTCTAAATCTGCAGTCCTATGGACACATAGTTGAGTGTATACAACAGCATTAAACGTGTCAACTAATCACCACATGTAACCTATATCTCCGGAACAGTAATTTATCCAGTATGTGCAATGCTATGTGAAAAAATCTTAGAGAGATGCTCCTATCTCCACATCTAAAGAAACCATTCTCGAATGAATAGAACCAAACACTTGGCATTTCTGTCCTTAAGACAACTTCTATTGATGCCCTTGATCAGTACAAGCACTAAATATGTCCATTGTAGTTATTGTTCAAATAATATTCCTTATTTTTAGGATATCTTTTTATATGAACTGATACCTCTGGATAATTAATTTCCATTTCTATGAGTTGTTTTTATTATGCAGCATTAGCCAGTCACCAAGATAATAATGGGCCTTTCTTTGATGTACCTCAATCTGCACATCTGCTTCTGCTCCTCTACCAGATGTTCGTATTTATTTATATTCCTTGCTTAAATTTGAGATACTTCTGCTCTGGGGAAAGACATATTAGTACAATAAACTATATTATAGAAAATGTCAATATAATTAGTGTGTTCATGAGAATTAAACGTAACCACCTCAATCAACAAAAACAGATAATTCTAGAATTTTCTTAAATGCATGCTTACAATGAACCCTTAAGTCTTTTCTTAATTCATATTCTAGGCCTTAGTACTATTAAAGTATCCTTTGGCACAATGTTAAGTAGCCTTTTAAAAACTGTTTCATTCCTGCAAATTGTCTAATCAACCCTCTTGTATCTATCTGTGATCATTTGGTGCCTATAATATATATCTGAATCACCTCTAAAATTATTTCCATAACAAATAATTCCAATAATTCCAATTGTTCATATGTATTGAGCACTCCCTATTGTGCTGTATGCTCTAAAAACATCTCATTGGGTCCTCACAACAATCCCATGAGGCAATGCCATTATAATTCCCATCTCACAGATGAGGAAATTAAGGCTCCATGAGGTTGCATATCTGATAAATAACAGAACAAGGAATCATGCCTAGAATTGCCTAGCATCTCCTACTTCTGTGCTACACCTACCTCTTCAATATCAAATAGAATGATTTTATCTATAAATCAGATACATGTTAATACATCTTAACAGGAAATAAATACCTGCCACACCCCATAGGAACTTGCTTTGGATTAATTTGTAGAATTTCAGGTAAAGGGAGGCAATGTGGTAGAGACCTAGGTAGGAGCTGTTCCTAAAGGATCCAGTTTCTTAAGCTGGGACACACACACACTTTGGGGCAAAGTGGTGCATGTTCCTGGAGTACTAAACTTCTTCAATGATAAGCAGTTAAAAACAATATTTTTATTAAAAGAAACATGGACATATTATGTAATGAATTTTTAAAACCTTGAATTTTAAAATTAAAAGTAAGATTTCCAGAAGCTTCCCCTTTCTGGGAGTTGGGCATACCCTTCCTTTTGTGTTCATGGTGCATTGACCCACAGGGGTAGGATCAGAGGAGCCCTTGAAAAGTCTTAGGCAGATTTGGTTGGCAGGGTCAGAAAGCAGCACTCTTGGCTGTTTCACACATAGGCACACACATACACACGTGCACATATATGCACACACACACACACACACACACACACACACACACCCTGCAAGATAAAGCTGTAAAAGATTTAAAGGGCACATGTCCACATATTTCCTCCTATTCCCTCCCCCCCCCCCATTAAACATGGGCCACATGTGCGTGTGCTTGGCCTGCTTTGCTCATTCCACTTGCCTCTCATGGCAGAGCCCCTCCAGCAATGACCCTGAGTAAACATTTCACAACCTGGGCAGTTTGCCATAGTGTTTTGGTCAGAGCCAGTTATGTTTCTGGGCAATTCCTGGAGAAGCCTGAGACGTCTGCCTGACGGTGTCCTCTACTCTCTGATAGAGAAATAGGGTTTCATGGAGAGAAGGAATATTGTTTTTATTCCCTCCTTTTCAGCTGATGATTGTCATTTCAGGATGTAGTGACTTCCATTGGTGAGAGAGATTTATTACTCACTTCCTGGAGAAAGCAATTTTCTCTCATGTGTGAACATTTAGACAAGGGCATCCAAAAATGTCAGCAATTTTTGGCTTTTGTAACTTAGAGGGGAAGAGAAATTACCATCTGCCCAGTTTCCCCCTCTGCCCAGGAATGAGCAGTGATGTGCTCTTCAAAACCACAAGGCAGAGAGGGGCCTTGTGCTCTTCTATGCAACAAGAGTACAAAGCCACCAGCTTCAACAACTGTCTCTCTATCGACACACTAACACAAATTCTTTAGTGACTGGAAATCCATTGCAGCAAAGGCACGATGACAGTGCTACATATCCTACCCTCCATCACATCATGGCTCCAAAGATGTACTTTTATTTTGTAACTAGAGGCACGGTACATGAAATTCATGCACGGGTGGGGTCCCTAGGCCTGGCCAGCAATCAGGGCCTATCAGGGCCATCTCGCCCAGTCCTGATCAGGGCCTGGCCGGCCAGGGCCTGCTGCCTGCCAGATGGAGCTGGAGGGTCAGAGGGAGGAACTGTGGGAGGTTTGCTGGCCGGGGGGAGGGACTGGGGGAGGGACTTGGGGGAGGGACTGGGGGAGGTTGGCTGGCCATAGGAGGTTGGCTGTGGGAGTGCACTGACTACCAGGGCATAGCTCCTGCATTGTGTGTCTGCCCCCTGGTGGTCAGAGCGCATCATAGCGACTGGTCAACCAGTCATTCTGGTCATTCTGGCTGTTTGGTAGTAAAGGTAGCTTAGGTATATATATATAGATGGTTTACCAAAGAGGGTCAGGAGCTCTCAGTAACCTTAAGACTTCTTTTCTCATTCTACCTTCCTTCCCTGGGAATTTCACCTAACCCATTGCTCTCATTATTCACTGGCAGATGACTGACTGGTCCATATCCATGCTCATATCTTTCTGCTGAGCAGCAACCACCTGGAACACTTCAGATTTCAAACTCCACAAGTCAAAGCCTGAGCTCATCTTCTTTCCTCTTGACCCTGTTCATTCTAGTGTGTTCCATATTTCAGTGACCAGCACCATTTTCTCACTTTCTCAAACCAGAAGCACTGAGCATCTTATTTCTCTCTCTTAACATTCAATTTATTCAATTAGTCATCAATCCCAGGAGATTCAAACTCTTAAACATTGCTAGAAGCTGTTTGGTATACTTCTCTTCATTTCCACCTCCAATATCACTGTACTGGTCTGTCTGCCCAAGTCCTTTTCCCTATCTAATTCCCTATCCCTGTCACCACACTGCTGCTAGAGGGAATATTCTAAAAATCGTATCTAGTTATATTACTCTCTTTAAAAAAAAGTCCTTGATGTTTCTCCAAAAGGGGAAAGTTCAAACACCATATTTTGCAAGACACTTCATGAGCAGACCATTTACCTCTCATCTTTCACATCCAGAACCTTAACTCTACTCCCAAATGCAAAATACTAAGGAATTTACAATTTCCTAAAGTTCTGTCTCTTGCCCTGAAGCCTTTGCACATGCTGATCCATTTTCCTGGAACAGTTTCTGTCATCTTCCTCGTGGCTAAACTGGAGCATACAGTTATATACCCAGGGCCCGGGACTGGGATGAGTGTCCATGCATGACCCTGAGAGCAAACACCTGCTCACATTTTTCACTGTAGGTACCTCTCTTGCCTCACCTTAGTTCCAGCCCTCCATATACTTAATATCACTTTCATCCTGATCCCTATTATTTTCCTCCCTCAAAATGGGTTAGGTGCCTATCCCATGTCCCCCAACTGTATCCATTATTTCCCTCTAGCATGTATTCTGCAGTATTGTGATGGGCTTTTTACTTGTTTTTCTTCCCCATTAAATTAGAATTTCTTTCAGGGCAGGAATCTTTTATTAACTGTCCTTGTCATAGTGCTTGATATCTAATAGGCAATTAATGTGTCTTGCAGAAATAAATACACTTTCACCTCTGCGTGTGCCCAAGCAGATCAGAGAAAGTTTGACTTGGGAGAGACTCCATAAATCATCAGGTCAAACCCCTCATTTTATTTTTTTTAATATATTTTATTGATTTTTTACAGAGAGGAAGGGAGAGGAATAGAGAGCTAGAAACATCGATGAGAGGGAAACATCGATCAGCTGCCTCCTGCACACCCCCTACTGGGGTTGTGCCCGCAACCAAGGTACATGCCATTGGCCGGAATCGAACCTGGGACCCTTCAGTCTGCAGGCCGACGCTCTATCCACCGAGCCAAACCGGCTAGGGTAAACCCCTCATTTTAAAAAGGAAGAAAATGAAGTCAAGAAGGTTAGGGCAAGACAGTTTCTCAGACTATCCTAAGCTGGGAAAGTATCCTAGTACCTTATTTTTAGCAGATGTCAGTTGGCAGTGCAATGAAACATAAGCTATTCACCAATGATATTTAATATTCAAGCCAAATAATGTGATACGTCAATCAAAATGATTTTATAACCCCTTATAAAATAAAAGAAATCAAGTTTTTATGAGATGTTTTTCTTAAGTTGGTATGTAAGCACCCACCACCACCACCACCAGACCACCCACATTTCATAGTTTTCAACTGGGAAAGGGCCAGAAAGAATTAGTAGAAATGCAACTAGAGAGAAGAGTGTTTACTAATTTGTGATATTACATAGCTAAGCAAGACCTTGCCCTCGGCTTTGGCAGAGTAGGCGACAGATGGCATTGCCTGTCTCTTGGTCACGTCTCCTCTGTACAGTTCTTAGAGCCAGGAATACTGTAAGGAGTGGAGTTGCCATGAGTGAATAGTCAAAGAGGAGCTTCTTACCAGTAGTACTTATTTATCTATGTGAAAATATAGATATTGTATTAAGAATTAAATCTTTCATGCTTGGGGCCTTCAAGCAAATGTACTAAATATCATTTAATAAAATGAGAGTTCAGTAGACTTTGAAATTTACCAAACCCCCAACAAAATCAAATTTAAATCTATTCATTTTATATTTCTGAAAAAGGGATGGCAGTAAGAATAAATAAATACATGAAAAATGCTTTAAAAAATAGAAGAGATGCTGAGGGGAGAAAAAGAATGCTGAATTGAGTTCCTTCTCCAGGTGCTATGCCAGCAAGTAGCAAAGCCAGAATAAAAACTTACTTATCAGCTGCTTCACCTGAAAATCGGAAAGGCACAGAAGCTTCTAGGTGTTGTTTACGTCTAGAAAGTAAAAGATGGCTGGCATTCTATCTTGTGCAGAGGTAACCACTGAAATAAAATGAGCTCAGAATTCTGGTGTTTAGGAAATGCTGTCAAAAACATTATTTTGACTGTCAACTATATGGTTTGAAGGAAACCATATCTAACAAGGTATCTCTCTCCCAAATTTCCTCCTTTCAGAAAGTATGTGACATTTAGGGACCTTAGGGAATTTTTATTTACTGAAGAGCCTCCTGTCCCATTTCCCACTTGACCTTGCATCTGTTTGTAGAGACTTGAATATTTACCAGTGATGTGCTGTTAAATACTTAACAACCAGTTTTCCAGGGGGAGAAAAATACCATGATTTATAGCAATTACCGATTTCTGTGGTGTAAATATTCCCCTCATGGCCAATTGCAAGTTACCAAGGTGATGTCACGGAAAGCCGAGTTAGGAGAGATGTGCAGTCACCTGTTCAAAGCCAATGTGAGCCAGCTCCAGCACACTGCTGCTCGACACCCTGAGACTCCTTGCCTTGAACAGAATTCTTCAGTGTAGCTCCTGCCAGAGCAGGTCTTCAGACTGTACTTGCTTCTAACCCAAATTCTTTTGCATTAGTCCTGATTAACTAGGTTATTCTACATACCAAATTAGCCCTGAGGTATCAGTGGCTTGAGAACAGCCAAGGTTTATATTTCATTCATGACATATGTCCAGCCCGGGTCCATGGAACAGGGCATTCTGCCTATCACGGTGACCCTGTTCCGAGCCTGGAAAATGCTGGTGGCAGTGAGGTGGAACCTGGAGATTTGCACGTGTTTTTTTCACCATCACAGCTCACATTTCATCAGTCAGGACTAGTCCCACGGTCCCACCTAAAAGCAAGGGATTTGGCAAGTGTGAGGGAGCAATAGAATGTTTGGTGAGGAGTCTCATCAAACCATGATGACTTCAGTAGGAATCCACATTTTTTATGGTCTGGGCAAAGCATCTTCAAGGGACCAAGTACGGTTAGGGAGAGATTAAAGGACCTGACTCTGGATGCCTTAGGAAAATCAGTAGCTCTGCAAGAATCTTCAAACGACATTTTTAAAAAACTCATAATAAATATTAGTGTGCCAAACCAATTGTTCTTCTTTGACTTGGAAGGAGACTTATTGCTCAACAAAATTTCCGGGAGGGCTTTGCTCTGTTCCTCTTTGCCACACCTGGGTGATGTGGTGAGTTGTTATAAACTTGCTTGTGTAAACAATAAACAAGCAATGTGAGTTTAAAGCCCAATGCCCACTTCCATAGCACATTCCTGGGAGGCAGGGCCCCTCTGAGTCCCCGTGTCTGAGACAGGGAATGTCCAAGGCTGGAGGGACTATGGGTTCCCAGGGACTCTGGCCTAAAACCACAGGATTTCAGTTCAGTTCAACAGATGTGTAGTTGGTGCCCAGCGAGGACCAGGTGTGGAGGCTTCCTGTGGGGCTTCCACAGAGGAGAGGGCATCAGCTTCCTCCAGTTCTCCCACTGCTTCCTGCGTCTCTCAGCTGATGAGACACAGCATCACTTGAACCCCTCTATTCTGAAAGCAAACACCTCTGAGCATAGGGCTAGGGAAATGCGCTGAGTAGCAGAAGATGACTGCAACCCTAACTCAGCCCCTAACTAATTCCGGGCACGTGGACAACTCTCTTAACATCTAGCATCTCCATTTCCTCATTTACAAACTGAAGGAGTGGACTAGAGTTTCCACACTTTCTTTGTGAAGCCTTTAGGGATCTATTTGCCTAAGAGGAGAGAAGCTAGTGGGCAAGGCCCCAGGACCCCATTCTAACTTCCAACCAGAGCAAATCTATTTTTAATGTGCGAGATTTTAAAGCAGATTTTTAGTTTTGTTTTCCAGAGGGGCACCTTTGCCTCATAGGAGATGTTCTTAAGGAAAGGTTTCTAATACTTTATTTTTTTAAGTTTAAAAACCACTGGACTAACCTGACTACCTGAGAGAGGTGGAGAAAGTAATGCGGACTGGTGACACCTCTGTCCCAGCAAGTAGGCTGCCTTGTGGCCCCTGTGGCACCGGAGGACGCTGTCCTTTCTCACGGAGACTTAGCCAGGCTGCCAGTTCTTTGGCACTGCCCAGGCTCCTATACTTGCAGCCCACGTCAAGCCTCTTCATCCAGGCCTGCCAGCGTGTTACAAAGACACTCAGACCAAGTGAGCAGCATGCAGAGTAATGGGACTTCCCTGAAGCTACGGTAGAGGATCCCAGTCTGCACCAAGAGCATGTGGTTTGGAATAATTCCACGGCATATTAAATCGTACAAGAATTTTCACTCATCTTCATCGTGGAGGTCACAACATGGCTTGCCTCTAATGAATTCTTTATATTGGCAGCTCCTGTGTTTTTTTTCCCTTCCTCTGCCGGTTCGGTTCCTCATTTCCACCTCTATCCCCCACCCTGCCTTGCTGTGAGCTGCCCTCCCTCCCTCAGTCTCTGTGTGGGAACATGTGGTAATACTTTTCCCTGATTTAGGCCTTGAGTTTGGTCTACACCTGGGTAGGCCTTTAAGTAACGGCTCAGCAGGCGTCTCGGAGAGGTCGCTCAGGAGTGCTCTGTGTGCACACTTGCTGGCACTCCCTGGCGGGCAGGCCAGCCTCTCCTCCCTCCCTCCCCAGCCATGCAGGGTCTTCCAGATGTGACTCTAACAGATAGGCTGGTTGTCTATTCAAGGTTCCAGGAAATGTGTTTTTCAGAATGCGATATCCTACCCAGGATGTTCCTCTTCTTGAAGCGGAGGGTTAAGGGAAGATCAGACTGGATGAACTACTAGGTTAGTAACTTGCTTTTTTGTAGTAAATATACCTTAAACAGTTTTCATGTAATTTAAAACTCTTCTGAAATATCATTTTAATAGGTGCATAATATTTCATCATACCATTATTAAGTAACCCATTTCCTATGGGTAGGAATTTAGATTACAGATTTTTCCAACTTACTAAAACACACTGTGAAGAACAAGATGATAGCTGATTTTTTTGTTTGTTTGTTTACAACTTAGAACTGAAATCACTGGGCCAAACGGTTACAAATTTACACATATCTATCATTCACACTCTCCAGTGCGGCTCAAACACAAATGGAATGTAACTTGGCTGTTGATTGTTAGAGATGCTGAGTAGAACACTTGCCCTCTGAGGCTTTTCTGCCAAGTAATCCCTATTCTTGGAACTGGTCATAATAAATGAAGAAAAAACCTCCTAAGTAAGGCCTATGTTGTTGTCTAAGATTGTCCAGATATTTCTCCTTGGACCAGCGCCACCACCTGCTGTTCAGGAACATACCTCCCTCCGCTTTACTCCTCAGTCAATGCCACCTCAGAATGAATTATCCTTTGCAGTTCAGCAGTTGGTCTTACCAACATAGGGGCCTTTCCCATTTGGGATTCCTACCATAGGAACAGCAACAGGGAGGAGGCAGTAAGGGAAGTCTCTGGAGGAGAGGTGTGAGGGGACCCCTCTACCTGCCCCGTTAAACTACACTGCATCTCAGTGAAGGGTTCAGAAGAGGGAAATCCACTCCTTAGATGGTGGTAAACCTTGCTTGTGATAGAGAAACCATATAAAATGACTCAAGTTAGAAAAAAATAGAAATAGACAGCAAAGTATGGCTTACATGTTTATTAAGATGGTGAGGATAGCTGGAGAACCCTTCATAAGCTAGTTAAAGTGAAGAAAAAATAAATTTAGGAAACAACGCATTATAAAGGACCTTTAAAAAGAGCACAGCAAATGCAGATGAGGTGGCTGGTACCCTGTTGATTTTCTGTCAAACTATTCCATCATGAATGGTAGAGCCTGCTCGTCTGGATACCACCCGTGGCATGATGAGTAATTCTCTGACATATTCACTCAAGCATGTCTTTCTGAGTCCTTAAAACTAACTAATATTCACCAGGCACTTTATAGTTTATAAAAGTCTGTTCATACATATTATCACATTTTATCCTTCCAACAACCCTGGGGCAATTATTATTGCTTACTATTTGTGTGAGTTAGCTGAGGCTAACAAAAGTTAAGTAGCTCACCCAAGATCATATAGTGTGATGGTTAATTTTATGTGTGTGTCAGTTTGACTGGGTCACAGTGTGCCCACATATTTGATTAAACATTATTTCTGGATGGTTCTGTGAGGATGTTTTTGGGAGGAACTGGCATTTGAGTTGGTAGACTGAGTAAAGCAGATTGCCCTCTTCAGTGGGTAGGCATTATCCAATCTATTGAGGGCTTGAATAGAACAAAAAGGAAAAAGGATGAATTTGCTTTTCCTGCCTGACTGAGCTGAGATATTGTTCTCCTGTCCTCATACTGGGACTTACACCATTTGTGGTTTTCAAGTAGGTTATTTTCAGAACAGGTCTTTTTACATCAGCACACTGGGCATTAGAAATGCAACCCATTGAGAAACGTCAGATATTTTTTGGTTGAGAAAGTTTGACAGGAAGTTGAATATAAAGATCTTCCATTATTCCATATTGTCATTGGAGATAAATATGGGGAGTAGAGGGAGGTTGCAATTATAAAGGGGCTCTGAATCAAGCCAAAATTGACTTCCCTTATTAAAACCAAAGAGAATCTAAAGAAGCTCCCAGACTTTCCATGTGGTTGCCACAACTAGCCTTTTGTTCTGAAAATCTAAGCCTTGGTATCTTCCTCCTCTCACTCCTCATGCTTTCCACTTTTGCTCTCCCCCACTTCAAAATGTTCAAGAAATGCAATGCACAGTCATATACTGCCAGCAGCCCACTGCATTTTTACCATCCACCAAACTCCTCCTAAATTTTTATCAGTGCGCCATTCCTTTCCCAAAGGCAATGTAAGGCCCCATTAGGCAGGAAAAGAGAATAAATCCAGGATGTGGTTCCATTCCAATCTGCATTTTATATCTATGCTATTCTCTCAGTAAGTGATTTTGTACAGTTTGTTGCCTATTAATGTATGAGCTTTGATTAGAAGGTTTCCTATGTTTGGCATATGTGCTCAGTATCCTTCTCATGTGGTAGATAATGCCTTTGATGGCAATGAAATTTATTCTATGCTTGGAAGATTTATTTAGTCTCACTCTTGGAAGATCCTTCTGTTGTGTTTTTGACTTATACTATTTTTCAAAATCTTTGGGGCATGGGGATTAGGGTAAAGGATATTACCTTTGGCCCTTCCTGAAATTTGCCATCTTACACAGCTTCTGTTATATTCACGTGTTTCTATCATTGGACAGGGTTAGTCTATTTTTAGTATATACAAATGAAGGCTAAACATGAATTTAAGGAAAATACATTCTTAAAACTAAATAATAATAATAATAATAATAATGTAAATAATGTTAAAACCATTAAGGGAATAACACTAGTTAAATACTTTTTATCACAAACAAACTACGTAGCCTATATAGTTTTGTAGGTGATCTCTTCCTAATAATCTAGGAACTGATCATTACAATCTTAGGCAAACTCCATCAGCAAAGAGAAAAAGAGGATACTACCCAATTCCTTTTGTAGGCTAGTATAATTGTGTTGTCAAAACAAAACTAGGACAGTAGGAAAAACAAAATTACAACTGAATTTTCTTCATGAGAGAGGTAATTTAAACTTTCCTCAAGCAGTGAGAAGGATTGAGTTGAATTTAACTAACAAAAGTGAAATATTTATTAAATGTAACAATATATGAAAATGCCAAGGACTTTTCAGTTAGCAGCAAAGAAAGGCACTAAAGGCTGAGGCCCTATAGAGTTTTGCATCAGGAGAGATTCTCTGTCTGTATGGGAGAGTAACCCATAGCCTCCCATTCCTGACAAAATAGGTGAATAGACCATGTAGGACCTCCTCTGTGATGCATCTGTACAAATTCGTATGTTAGCAGACATCATAAGGTGCTACTATAGACAAAGCACCTTAGTGATAATGTTATCATTCTTCAAGGAATTCTATAATAAAAAATGTGAAAGAGCCCTGCCCAGACTGATTCAGTTGGTTGGAGTATTGCCTCCTACATCAAAAGTTTGCAGGTTTAATTCCTGGTCAGGGTACATACCTAGATTGTGAGTTCGATCCATGGTGGGGATGGTGCAACTGATCAGTATTTCTTTTCTTCTCTCTTCTCTCTTCTCCTCTCCTCTCCTCTCTTTTCTCTCTTCTCTCTTCTCTCTTCTCTCTCTCTCTCTCTATCTAAAATTAATAAGCATGCCCTTGGGTTAGGAATTAAATAATTAAATAAATAAATGACATTAGTGTTTTTTACAACGTGAAAGAGCTTTACAATATGCCCTATGTATGGAAGGTGGTGATATGCTTATCAAATGTCCCAGTCACTTTTATGCTAGAGTGTGTTTCAATGACAGATGATAAACCCCAAGGACAAGGATTTGAGGGAAGAGAAATGAGGGTAAAGAGGTCAATAGAAGGTAGCACAGTCTAAGAAGTTAGGAAATGAAGTATGTTGGGGGTGAGGGGAGAGAAATGTGAAAATACGTAGATTGTTTTGAGTGGTGTCGATCCTTGGTAGTACTAAAGAACTAAAGTAAAAATTTAAACTGTTAGCTGAATTCTAAGCCACATGAGAGTAGAAGTAGCATCCACCATGTTTTGAGCATAGGCCATGGTATACAATAGACACTCAATAAACTTTATTGAATAAGTGAAGAGTGAATATTAATTCATTAGTTGTGACAAATTTACCATACAAAATAAAGATGTTAATAATAGGGGAAACTGGGTATAAGATTTATGGGAACAATCTTCACCATCTTTATAACTTTTCAGTACATCTAAAACTACTCTAAAATGAAAAAGTTTACTTAAAATTTTTTTCCAGCTTTTATCAAGGGCATAATATATATATATATGAACTGTTCTGAGCAGTTATATCTACTAACTACTTTAATTTTAACAACAACCTTACAGTGCAAACATGATTATCCCCATTTCATAAAGAGACTGAAGCAAAGGGGTTAAGTAATTTGCTCAAGGTTGTCACACAGCCAGCAATCATGGAGCAAGGAATTGAACTCAGGAGAAAGAATTTTGTCTTCTTAGTATAAGATGGTCTCTGGAAATGTCTGTCAGCTTGATTCTCTGCTTTTTAATACGTCTCTGTTGTATTGAGGTCTGAGTATATGGCAAGTTAAAAAGCGATTATTGTGGAGTTTGGGAAACTGTGATAACAAATAGATTAATAGGATTTCAAACTTCTACCTGAGTCAAGGGAGAGGGGGCAGGATGAGATTATGAGTATAAATGTGAATAACTTAAGCTTTATAAAAACAATTTTAATAAAATGAGGAATTTACATAGTGGGAAAAATTGGCAATGGTTATTACCCAGAAGTATAGTAGAGAAAAATGGCCACACTCTAAAGAATTAAGACGGTTGGCTCAGGTGAAGTACATACTGTTATGCAAAAATAATCATAAAAGTTTTAAAACGTGAATGATTGATGAATTGTATAACTTGACTCTGAACAAAAATAGAAGCCTAGAGATTATAGCCAGTCTAAGGGGAATACAAAAAACTGGGGAAAATATGAAGGCGCTGCTATGCACAAAAGAAAAAGCGAAGTACAACAATCAAATCATAGACAAAGAATGAGGTTTTGTTTAGTTTAATATAACAGAGAGTTGAAATATAAGAAAGAGTCAATGAAGCCATTATTTTGGTAGGTGAACTTAGAAATGGTTGGCTCCTGTAAAGGATATGGTGGAAGACCTGAATAGATTCATTCAGAAATGGAACAAGGCAGAGAAAGCAGCCTCAGACATGACCTTTAAAAGCAGTATTTGTTCAGCTGATTGAATTGCTTATTAGCCGAAATTACTTCAATTTTGAATATTTTCTTATAATCTTCCTTTTCTTCCTAATGTCTGACTCTAAATTCCCCCCACCCCGTATGCTTTGCTTATATCCATTTGTATCAGCCATAAGGCGGAACTTTCATTGGAAGTTTTCTGAGAATGTGTATTCAGACGGGGACAGAAATGGAGTATGAGACCTATTCCTTAATATTACAGAATCCCTCCTCCCTTTAAATGTACTTTCTTAGGTTTCTTCTGCCCTTCAATTGTCCTCTGATTGATCTAAGACATCCATCTTCTACATCAGAGCTCCTGTGTTTCCGTTCTGGGGACTCAGACTGGGACTTACACATTTGGCTCCCAGGTTCTCAGGCCTTGGGCATAGACTGGACTATTATACTGGCTTTCCTATGCTCCCAGTTTCCAGACAGCGGAGTGTGGGGCTCCTCAGCCTCCAATCTCTAATAATAAATCTTTCTAAATATCTACCTATTCTTCCAGTTCTGTTTCCCTGTAGAACTCAAATAATCTGATCTTTAAGAGTAAATTCTCTTTAAATTAAATTATCTAATAGTGTGATATGCAGTAAATTCTTAGAAAAATCACACCTATTACAACAGTTTTACTGTATGCATTTTATTTGACATCTTTTTTAGATTTCAATAAGCATTGGCTTCTATGTGAAGTATAAACATATTTACAACACTAGCATCTTTTATATTTTTTAAAAGTTTAAGAAATAATTTAATTGAAACCTAAAGATTCTTTCTAGTAAGAACATAATAGAATAAAAACCATCTTATTGAAATTTACTGTAACTATGTTTTATGATAGAAAAAGGTAACTATTTATAATTGCATTTAATACTTACAAGATCATAGTCAGAGACAGAGTACATTGGAAGTCATTCAGACATTTTCCTAGTAGTACCATGCATTTTTAAAGAAATTTTGATGGTTGGAGAGGGTCAGGCTGGGAAAGAGAAAGAGATAAGTTGAGGGAGGAGTAAGAACAGTAGCCGACACCATTCTTTGTTTAAACCATTAGATATAAGACTACCAGTTCCTCAAAGCCCCATTACCAATCATCTTTTCTTTCCAAAAGATAGCTCCATGGTCTGGCATAATATGTGTTGGTGAAGTTCACCTTAACAATAGCTTTGAACTTTGTATACAATAAAAAGAGTTATTATTTGACATAGCACAATTTTAAAGTAACAGACATCTGATAAAACATTAAGAAATCAAACATTTAGCTAAGCATTTAGAGAAATGACTTACCATGAGTCATGGATTTTGAAATAGTCCCCAAAGTATTTATGGCAAATCCCTTTACTGAAGATATTTAAAATTAGATTCAAAGAAAAATTTGAGTGAGAGAATGCTGGAGTGAAAACTCCCACACTAACAAATATGAAACAGATGAATTTTAGCTTTTTCTATTTTTAATATACACAACTTATTTTTCTGATTCATTAAAAGGTATATTTGGTATTCTAAGCTCTTGGCCAAATAATATAAAATGACATAAAAATTAAATCAACAGTGCTTAATGGTTCCAGGGACCTATAGACATATGACAGGACATTCAAGGCCAAAACTATAAACTCCAAATATTGCCTTTATCATTTATAGGAAAAGAGTGATCTTAGGGAACTTCTTCTTTAGAAAGTGATATATTCTCAGGCTCCCCACAATTCACTGGGGGATTCTGAACTGCAAGCACTGCAGCTGATTTTAATTGCCGCGATGATGCATAGGGAGAGATGTGATATCTGGGGTAACTGACTTCTAAACAATGAGGGGCTTTAAAGATTAAAGTCAACACTTTAAATTGCACTCACAACTGAATAGGAAGCTAATGCTGACCATAAAATGCAGGTGTAATATTCTCCATATGTTTTGGACCTGTAGCTGAAAGAGATCAAGCCTTCTGCATCACACACAATAAAAACTCAAGGACAGTGCATTTTAACATTCTATTTTGAAGGTTAGAAAGACAAAGATTATGATGATAAATAACACAAACATGCAGTGAAAGGTGTTCTTAGATGTAGGATGCCAGTCTAAGAAATCACTGAACATCTATGAGGCCTTCTTAGCCAAAGGCAAGCAGATTGCTGCAGATAAGTGTATTTTGCGTACCTGAAATCTTGGCCTAGACATGAGTTGGTCCATAGTTCCTGATTTACCTGATAACAGCAGAAATCTGGATGCATCAATAACTGGCTAGACCTTTTCAGGTATGAAAAATAATGCCTCAGACATCACACCTGAAAAAGGGTTCACAGAACATTATAAGATTAAAGTCTAAACTTGAAAAAAAATCAATACTCAATAATCATAGTATCCTAAAGAAACAGCACATCTCTAAACATAGATAATCCTTGGTGAGCTAAACAATACTCCATGCAAAATCGTACTGGAAAATCGAAATTGAACAAAGCAGGAATAATCCTGCCAATGTGAAAGAAAATTCTCCAAATAGTATAGTTTTGTTTTAGCCACTGACATATGGGAAAATTTATGTAGTAAAGTATATGCTTATAAAGTTTCAACTTATATTTAGTGGGGGAAACAATTTATTATACCAAGAAAGCATAAATGTCTGACAGATGGTAATACTTTTTTTTCCTATTCTTGGCAGGGTCCCTTTTTAGCTGAATGGCTCTTGCTTCTTAAAACTATGAATATTGTCATTCACACCTATTTTCTGAAATTAAACAGACCAGTTCTATGATGAAACCCCCTATAAATTTGGTTACTGTATAATGTCTTCCCATTTTGTATCATAAATTATTAAGAGTACCACTCTCCCTAGAATAATAAGAAATGCCAAAACTAGAGAAAAAGCATTCTGTAATAAAACCCTTACTTTAAATTATCTAAATCAGCCCTGGCCCATGTAGCTCATTTGGTTGGAGTGTTGTCCCATCCACTGAAGGGTCATGGGTTCAATTCCCGGTCAGGGCACATACTGTGGTGGTGGGTTCAGGGAGCATACAGGAGGCAACCAATCAGTGTATCTCTCTCACATTGATGTTTCTTTCTCTTTCTCCCTCTCCCTTCCTCTTTATCTGAAATCAATGAAAACATATCAGGTAAAGATTAAAAAGACTATCTAAATCAATTTTTGAAAACCAATTTTTTAATTTATTCTGATAGGAACTTACAAAGGAATGTATAAAAGATTATACTGGATATACACTCTTCCATCCAGAAATCTTTATTTTTGGCTTTTAAAAGTTCTATCCCTTTAAATCACTTGCTAAATTATAATTTATGTGTAAAATATAGATATCTAGGCAATGGATCTTGTTGGGCAAAATTTTTATGTGTTTGTGACATAAGCAGACTAGTTTATTGTATTACTTGAATATGAAAACTACTACTTCATGTAAGAAATTTATTTTCTTGATAAAAAAGAATGTACTGTATAAGCAAGTGGAAGACCAGGTAAAGGGTGCAATCAGGTGGGTAATACTGGATGCCATCTCCCAAAAGACAGAGATTAGATCTGTGTGCTTCTTACACTAGGAGTCAGCATTGAGTCCTGCCTACTAAAAAATGACAAGGTTTTTTTCTGGGATTTATTAAGCTGATTCTCAAATGAAAATTATCAAAAATGTTAGATCATTTAGGGTAACAGACTGCTATATCAAATCCCAGTATTTCAGCAGCTTCAGAAAATAAAAGTTTAACATCCAATTAATAGTCCCAAGCAAATGCTTTTGGTGAAGAAAGCAGGATGATGCTCAGGGGAAAGGGTTCTCTGTGCTACAACAATCATTCAGAAATGTGAAGCTTTCGGGGTCACCCCAATATCTGTGCAGATGGGGAAGAGCATGAACAATGCTTGGGAGATGTTTTTATAGGCCAAGCTTGGTTATGGCGATGCAGTATTCTGCTCATGTCCCACTGACTAGAACTCAGTCATATGTTTGTATCTAAGAATAAGCAAGGTTGAAAAATGTGGTCTGACTGTCATAGTAGGAGGAAAGAAAATTAAATAATTATTGAACAGCTACTCAGTTTTTGCCACAGTAAATGTCACAAACATTATATTGCTACCAAAATTGGGTTGGACACCTGTCACTTGTAAAACATAACTACTGGCGCTTTCTCTACCATTTAAAATAACAATTTTACTTTTTTCTCCTTATTTTATTTTTTCTTCTTTGTTTCTCTTTCTTATCTGCAACCTATTTTTATTAATCATCTGCTAGTGATTTGGCTGAACTGACTATACATAAGATGTTTATTTTGAAATATGCATTCACATTCAGGAAGAAAATTAGTAACATAGTATGACATACATAAACATCTGGTTAAATTTTTTATAAAACAGAACTGGAAGGCCAACAAATTTTTTACTGCTTTTCTAATAAAAATGCAGAACTTCTTTCCCCAACAGTTTAAGCCTATGAGAGTAATTATGATCCAAATTCAGAATGATGTAATTACTGATTGCCTATATTTGTCTGTAAGAGATTAATCTTTATGGTCAAGCCATAATCCAAAGACAATTTTCATCTTATAAAGGAAAGTTTAGTGAAGAACAGAATTTTGGAGAAAATTCCATGATAATGACTCAGTGGCAGTCCAGGTGGTGGCTGTGGAGATGCTCAGGAAAACCTCTTTCTGGCACCCTCTGGCATCCTCATGCATCAGAAATTTTATTCTCCAATTTGTCTCATTGCAATAAAAAATAAAAGGGGGCAGCTATTATTTTGGAGGACCTGACACAGTGGTAGGTGGTAGTGTTGAGGTTAACTGCACTGGATTTGGGACTCAGATAATAACTGAGTTCTAATCCTGGTGCCATCAGTCATACCTGTGGGGCTTGAAGTCAGGTTGTTGTAAGAATTGAATAATAGGACTGTGTTATATAGGATGTAACCAGTGCTCAAGAAACAAGAGCTGTTGTTATTAGCATTAGCATTATCACTAGAGGCCTGGTGCATGAATTCGTGCATGGGTGGTGTCCCTTGGCCTGGCTGGTGATTGGGGCTGATCAGGGCCATCTCACCCAGTCCCTATTCGGGTCGATGGGGGCCAGCCAGCCAGGGAGAGACCACGGGAGGGCTCCAGAGCGTGTCTGAACCTCTTGCCCAGTCCCCATCGGATGGACCACAGCAGCAAGCTAACCTACTGGTTGGAGCATCTGCCCCCGGTGGTCAGTGCACGTCATAGCAACTGGTTGAACCGTCAACTGAATGGTGGACTGATGGGTTGGACACTTAGCATATTACGCTTTTATTATATAGGATTATTATTTTGGGGACTCTGTCTGACCAGGATATTTAAGGTATTTGGAAGTGCCTGGAGGGAAAGGGGTAAAGAAAGATTCTGCTGACCAGCACAGGCCAATTTAAAAGAACTGGGTCTGATTAGGCAGAGAAGATTTAGAAAGAGACTGATCTGTTCAGTTATATGAAGGATCTTGCAGAGGAGTGATTGCCCCTGTGCAGGAAAGCCCTGGGGGGTGGACCCAAGACAGGAGGTTGAAGGGGAAATGTGGCCTCATAAAAGGAAGCATTGTGGGCAGGTGGGAGCAGATGAAAACCGACATGGGTCGCCTCCTGAGGGGTCAGTTCTCCATTCCAGGTTATTCAGGATGGAAGAAATCTTGGTGGAGAAGACAAGGACAGGGTTCCAGGGGTTTTGAGTTTCTGACAATGCCTCGTACTAGAGAAGGCACCAAGAAGCAGCAGAGGGTCCTAGTGAGTAAGGAAAGCAGCCTGAGCAGCCCTCATCCTCTCCTCCCCTGGCCCAGGTCTCCTGCTGCAAAACCCTAAGATTTAACTGGAGGCGCCGGGAGTCCCACCTCCCAGCTGCCCCAGCTGATAAACTCGGTTGCTATGGCGATGGAAGCGGTTGAGCCGGTTTGGGGAACACTGAACTGGTTTGGGGACAGGAGTTGCAGGGGTTAAGAAACTGGCCGTTGTGGCTTCGGTTACTAGGGCAGCAGGGACGCTGGCTCTGGGCCTGATCCTAGTTTAGAGGCCAGTGCTCCACCGCCCTTTGCATGGCACCCAAGAAAGAAAAAGGTGGGCCGGCCAGCACCAGTTCTAAGGCGTGGGAACCATCGCTCATCGCTGCGCACTTCAATCAGGTGAGCGGAGTCCCTGAGTCCTCCTCACCCACCTGACCCTCCAGGCCACACAGCCGGCTCGCCCTCCCTTCCAGACTCCACAGCTGCCCCTGGGAAAACCTGACCTGGTACCTTGCCCCAGGCCTGGTCCTTCCTGATCGCAAAACCCAGGGTCCCATCCACAGGGAGTGTTTGACAGAGTGGTTGTTAAGGAAAAAAGAGGAGATTCAGTGTGAGTTCAAACAGGGCCTGGTGGGGAAGAGGTGTCGCTGACACTCCGGGATCCTTCACCCCGGAGGCTCTCCACGGTGTCCTGGAGTTGTCTTTATGAACTGTCATTTCCTCCTGACATCTCCTGGAGAACATCATCCTGTCAAGTCACTGTAGCCTGGCCTATTGTAAGGTTTTAATAAATGCTGGGTGAAAACTCACTTGTGCCGTGCCTAAAATAACATAACTTATTCAGTACAAGTGAGCCTTTTACTCATAGGAAGCAATGCCTTTCTTATGTGATGCCCAGGTACCAGGATATCAGAGATTGGATGTAGTTTGAAGGCACTGCAGGAGATCAGAGTGATGAGGGATTGGTTGCTAGACTCATATGATGCTGCAGAGGCACCAGGCAATCTCTAACCCACCTGCCACATGAGTTCAAATTGCACTGCATCCCAGAACCCACTAGCTCCCCACCCTCCTCCAGTGAGTTGGACAGCCCAATAGCTCTTGTCACCTGCCACTGGGAATACACTCCAACACTAACTTTATTCCAAGTTCAAGATAACATCTGGAGGGAGGAAGATTGATTTGGGAAATTCTAGCCTGCCATTCTAATATTTTTTTTCCAATTGGAAAAAAAATTTTCTTTTATTTTTTCGTGTGTGTACAGTTCAGTAGAGAGGTAATACTTGAAGGAAAAATATACCTAAAGACTTAATGATGGCTCTTATGAGAAATTTCTACCTATCTGTCCTTATTTTCCACTATAATTGTGTGTTTTTTCTCTATAAACAGTAATTTTGTTTGATACATAATTCTACCTGATGAAGACTTTCATGAAAGTAAGGATACTGCTGATGTTGACATGGCATCATGTAATTTTTGGTGATTTCTGTAACTTTAGGAATAAAGGGTGTCAACTCAGTAATTCCCCTTTATAGTTTCAAGTTCTCAAAGATGTTTTTCAAAATACCCTGTAAAAGCACCCTCTCTTTTGCTTTTCTAAGTCAACACTAGCCAGCATAATTTTCCCCATTTTTCTTTGCAATTGTATAGGCCAAGTTTGGGCTGGAGGGAACATTTCTGCTTGAGTTATAAACTGCCGAACAACGGAGTGTGATGGAGGTGCTGACACTGCATTAGCTTCAGTGTTGCAAATAAGAAGCTATAATTTTCCTAGTTGAATGGAAAACCTAAAGGCACTATTTTTCCTTATGGCTTGAAAACCTGAAATAATATTCTGCCTTCTTGCTCCTGCTCAAACAATATAATTTCAATAAATCTTATATATTAATAGAAAGAATTTGAACTCAAAGTAATATGCAGTTTCAACTACAAAGAGTGAACTCCTTCAATTTGTTGGAATACATGGTTTTTTTATTGCAGGAGGATGACAACAGTGCTCCACCTCAGCTTGTATTTTTTTCTCATCTTGGTTTCATGTCTGAGCCAAGAGGAAAATTCCCAGATGAACCCAGCAGGCCAATGCCCAGAGGCATGCCCTAACCACCAATGTAATAGACTCTGAATTTGGTTTAAAGATGACTATGGATGTGTGAATTCCTTACCCACTGGGGCTTAGCAAAGTGCTTCACACATAGTTGGTGCTCAAAAAATGTTACTGCTTCAGTTCTCAGAGATTTTACTCCAGTATGTGGTGTTTGTGTTTGTGTGTGTTGGGAGGTGGAAGAAGGAGGTCCTATCTCCAAGTCTTCTATAAGCCAGATTTTAGAATTTACTGATTAAATAATTCAAATCAATAGTAATTTTGATCTCATGTTCATATTGAGTTACACTAGACTTTAAAGAAGTATCACAAATTTTTCTATCTTATCAAATGTGATTTCTTCTTGACTAGGCATTTGCTTGATTGCTTTCGGTAGTTGACTACTTTCAAAGTTCCTATAAAGTTTTAGGATGTTTCTCTTTCTTTCCCTTCCACTCTCTCTAAAATAAATAAAAATAGCTGAACTATATGTTTCAATTGGAATTTTGTGTTATGGTCAGAACTTAAGTGTCATCATAGGGAAAAGGAACCTCACAATGTTAAGTGGTAGCATGATACCAACATAGAGAGTATGAGAGTATTCAGAAGCCAACTACAAATCCTTTTTTAAAAATTTATTATTGACTTTTCTCCCCAAATGTCTTCTTCAGAATTCCCAAAAGTTTGTTTGGGTTGATTTAGATATAACACAGATTGAGTTTGGTGTGGAATTTTGCTAATTTTAATTGTTAAATACTTTCATATTTTCAGATTAGTGGAGGATGGTTATTTCTTTTCATGTTTCTTAGTTTAAAGTCTTATTTTCATGTATACCAAAAAGGCAGCCATAACTTGTGAGACCCACCATTGACATAGCAATTATACTTCCTTACTGTGACCCATCACAGAAAACATTAAAAAGTAACAGGGGGTGGGGAGGGGGGAAAGCATGTGACAATCCACACCCCTTCACTTACCAGTCTCACTGTTCCAATGCACTAATTTCATTTTGCAATGATAATGCCAGGCCCCTAATCCCCAATTTAAGGAACTAGACACTCTACTTCTTGATTTAAGCCTTCAATTCTTCTTTAACATAAATCTCTACATGTTTTTAAATATTTGAAAAATCTATTACAATATATTGATGTGTCCTTACTGAGATTCATGAGGTCTTTCCCCAATTTCTTTCTTTTTATTATCAATGTGTTTCCTCTTTTGTTAAAGGTAGTAATATTTACATCTAAGACACAAGCTGATACTATACATAGTAGGGCTTTTCTTCACAATACTCAGTAGTGGAGATTCCCAGGGCATCTAGCTAACCTGTTCCTTTTATAAAACTGAAGATCCAAGTTTTTCAAGGTCTAGTGCAAAGATGTAGTGATTTAGCACATGAGGGGCCAGATAGTAGATTTTCTCACTAGTCCTTCCTTCCTCTTTAACAGAAGATTAAGTTATGATATGCAATTATAGCATTTTATATAAGCCTTGCAATCAAATAAAATTTTACATATTTGATCATACGTAAATCCCCAAAATAGTGTTATGAGGTAGGTATTATTAGAATAGAACAAGTTATTTAGGGAATGTATCATGAAAAGTTATTTGATTAGTACTTAAATTTGAGATCAAAGTGTTGCTTAAAACCAATAAATAAATATGGAAAGTGTACTGATTTTACCTGAAACTAGACTTTATCCATCTGTTTGTCATCCTCTGTCTCTCACAAACAACATTTAGAAGAGAGACAGGCTATAGCACTTCCTTTTTATTTCAACTTTTTGGCTTCTTTCTGAGATCATTTAAGCAGGACAAATAAAAATGTGTCTTGATTAGGAAAAAATTATTTTCCTATCTCTAAAAATAGTTCAGAAATGTGACTTCTTCTGCTACCTGGAGAAGCATTTTCTGGTCGTGGCTGCCAAAACCTGGCTCATAAAAATCTTAGACCACCTCTGTCTTTCAAGTCTCCAGATGTGGCACTATAATTCTCACAGTCACTAAAGCTTATCTATGAGTCAGAGGTCATCTATGAATCATTCAGTCTGCCTCTGAGTCCTCTTGATTTTTCCTTTATCGTTTCTCACTGCAATCTGTTCTCTGTTCCCATGCCCCATTCTACCCCATGCCTTCATTTTTTGATTCCTGATGTTTTACATGAACCCTGCAGCTATACTCACTATAGAAACATCTGTTCCTGTCTATAAAACCAGTGAGCAACTTATTTTTCCTAAACACTTCTCACACCATGCTCACTCCCAGCTCACAGACTATCAATGACCACTGCAGTCTCAAGCTAATCATCCTGGCTTCTTCATCTTCTTTAATCTGGCCTCGTCTAAGCATCAAATTGAATTGCTCCAGGCAAACCGTCTCCTCACTGTAGCACAGACATGTGAAGGAGGCAATGAGCTGCTAAAGACAGTCCTGGCAGACCTAGATACTGAATTCTGACTCTGAAATGAATAATAGGTGACCTAGAGCAACTTTCTTACCTTTTTTGAGCCTTATTTTCCTTCAGTCAATGGAGATAATAATATCCTCCTCAAAGGCTTGCTATGAAGATGAAAAGCTCATCCCAGCAGATACATAAGATGACTGTGACAGTGCCCTGAAAAGAACTGTGCAGATTCATTTCACTTCTCCCAGACACTTCACCTGCCAACTACGAGGCATTCAAGTGAAAGTTCTTTAAAATACTTAGTCGGTGGCCAGCATGGCTCAGTGGTTGAACAACATCGACCTATGACCCGGGAGGTCAGGGTTTGATTCTTGGTTAAGGCACATGCCCCAGTTGAGGGCTTGATCCCTGGTGGGGGGCATGCAGGAGGCAGCAGCTCAATGGTTCTCATCATTGATGTTTCTATCTCTCTCTCCCTCTTCCTTCCTCTCTGAAATCAATTTTTAAAAATACTTAATGAATAGTTCCTCCTTCTTATACTGCAGTTGAGGAATAATATTTTTTGGTATTAAATGTAGCTTAGTGACAATAGCTAAGTTGTGCACATTTGAAATAGAATTTCCTTGGAGTTCTTGAACAAAGCTTATAATTCCTATAAAGGTTTAGAATTGGATACGGGTTCAAGATCGGTGTAGCTGAAATATTAATATCCAAAATATTTTATATATATAAAGTTTTTATAGAATATATAGATACAAGGATGATAATAAACTGAATCTAAGCAGGTTTTTATGGAAAAAAATGTTTAATTGAATTGAAGTGCTTGAGCCATTATAAATGTAGTTTATCAAAAAGGGAAATACATTTTATTGGACAGAACCCTTGAACAATTTTGAGAGGCAGTGAAGGATTTTTCAACTTTTTTGATCTTAAACAGTAAGCTATTTCTCATGTTAATGTGTATTTAAGACTTACTGGAAATACTTATAATACGAGCTGAAGACTGATGTCTGGCAGCAAGCGTATTTCTGAAATTGGGTTGGTTTTTATTACTGTGTTTTCTGAAATATGCTTTCATTGATATTTACAAAACAAATTGCCAGTTCACACAAAGGTTGTTTTAATAAAAGCCAATGAAAACAACTGAGTTGCTAGGAGGAATGTTAAGAGGGAAATGGACTTTTCATAACCTCACATTATAATTTCTCTTTTTGGACAAAAGTGTATTATTTGAATGAGTTTGGAACCAAAGGGAATTAGCATGTTAAAATATCTACCTAGATATTACATGTGATCATTTTTATTAAAAATGAAAAATATTAAATATAAGTAAAATGTGTTGCCAATATAAGTTTGGCAACATCTGAGGAAAATGTTAGGTAAGAAATGGTGAATGTTAACCATGTTTCAGCTCTAGTTATAGAAATCATCAGTGGCTCCCAATTACCCAAAAGACAAAATCCAAGATGTTCTGTCTGGTTTCACAGCCCTGCCTAATTTGGCCTTTCTCTGCTCATGCATCTTTATCTCATTCTATTCCAATGTAATGCTCTCTGTAGTATCCCTAAGCACACACGGACTATACCCACCAAGTTTCCTGGCCTGAAGATCTTCCACCTCCATGTGATTCCTCCTCATTAAAAATCATCCCCTATATCTTCCAAAAAGGAGCTCAAGTCACACCATTCTGGCCCTTACTGACTTTTCTCCTTCCTAAACTACTTCAGAGATTTTATCATTCACAGTATCTTTGTTTGACCTGTGGCCCAACCATTTCAGTGTTATATCTACTATATCTCTGCAAATCCTCGAGGGTAGCAAAAGATTAATATTTTTAATTCCCTCCCTCCTGGTTACAGCACCTAATAGTGATAGGCACATAGTGGCCTACTGAATTAATTTCATTGACTGTATTTACTGTCTCAACCTTCTGGCCTGTTTTCTCTCTCGAGCCCCAGAATTAGTCACAATCCATTGGTCCTCAGAACTTAAATTGAAGAAAATCTCAAAGCATTCGTTTTTGTAGCCATAAAACAGGGACAGTGGTCATACCTCCCTTACAGATATTAAAAAGATTGTTAAGAGGAATTAAAGGCATCTAACACATAGTATCTCAGACTTCACACATCCAGACCCAAACCCCAGAATTCCCCCTTCACACCTGCTCTTCACCAAGTCTTTACCTTCTCATTGAATGGTGACACCATTCACCCAGCAAGTCAAAAGTACCAAAAACATTGTATTCATTGTGTTCTCCTCCTTTTGTGCACCCCATAATCAATTTTTAGTAAATGCTATTGGTTCTAAAATCTATGTTCTTGGCATCACCCGTACTGTTACCCCCTAATCCAAGCCACCATCATTTCCTGCCTAAGCTACAGGTAGCTCATGAGCTTTGAAACTTCTCTTTCTCCCTTTCTTGCTGCCCTAGAGTCTTGTCACCATTTAGCATCCGGAGTGGTTCTTTTAATTCATCTGACTTAGAGTAAAATCCAAATGCTCCATCATAACCTTTAGACCTTTAGGTCTTTTAAGACCCTGTGTGCGTGAGCCTCTGCCAAGCACTCTGACTTTATCTCGTATCTCCTATCACTCCCCTTTCACTCTGTCTTTTGTAACCACACTGGCCTTTTTGCTGATCTTCAGATCTATCAGAAAGCATATTGCCACCTCAGAGCCGTTGCTCTTGCTGTGCCCTCGACCCAGAATGACCCTTCCCCGAAATAGCCACTCCCTCCCTTCCTTTAGGATTCTGTTCAGGTATCTTCTTCCCTGACCACCCAGTTAAATTATACCATCACCCTCTGTCCACCTATTTTGATTTGGTTCCTGACTTTCTACTTTACATTTATCTCATTATTGTCTGTTTCCCTCTATATGAGGGAAGTTCAGGAGGGCAGGAATTTATTTTGTTCTCCTATATGTTGCCAGGACCTGACATATAGAGGGGCTCAGGTAACATTGCTGAAGGGAGGACTAGTAGGCACTCAATAAGGAGGAGCTGTTTACTAATTAGAATTATTAATAAGTATGATTACTATATTTTTGGAATGGCATGAAAATCAAATAAAGTATATGGAAGAATGTGGGACTCTAACCTGATGTAAAGATTTATTACTATAATAATTACTCTTTTTATATTTCCATATGGATTTTACATATGTTCTTCAAATACATGGCAAAAAAAGGGGGAACATCTGTAATATTCCCAACAATAAAGATAAAAACAGACCAACCAAACAACAAAAGCCTACTTCCTGTTCATTGAAGTTAGAAATCATCCTCTTACCTTCTCTGCTAATATCAGATTGGCCAGGGATTGCTATTACTTCTCCCTCTCTATTTTAGTTTCTTCTTTTCACCTCCCATGATCTAACACAAATACTCTTCTAACCTTCCTTCTTTTTGCCTTCACCCAGGGGTGAGAAATGGTTAGGGGGAGGCTGGGACTCAGTGCAGATAGCCCTAGAGAGAAGAGCTGGTTCTTAAGATTGGGGGAGAATGTATTGAGATGAAAATGTAAAAGGGGGAGGAAACCTAAGCAAGAAAGCCTTGCTCTTCTGAGATGCAAGTCGCCACTGTGTAGACAGAAACCGGATAAGTAGGAGACAGAGGACTCCTTCCACTGTTCTTCAGGTGGCATCTGCCATGAGACATTTTCTAGGATACAGGGAGAGATGAGGTCTAGCCAAATGCCTATCACCTTACATCATAACTATTCATACATCTCTTTTCCCTACTGGACTGTGGGTCTTGAGAGCAAAGACTTCTTTCCATTACTTTTTTAAATGCAGAAAAGCATTGTGCCATCATTAAAAATTGAAAATTGCTAATTATTTTATTAAATAAACACTGTAAACAATTAAAAAACACTTTGTCCCTACCCCCATTCTGCGTTCCATTCATTTTCTCTCCCTTCCCAGATGCAAACACTATCATGAATTTCATGTGTATCCTCTCTGCCTAGGTATCTGTTAGTCTCTATTCATGAATAATACATAGTATTGTTTACTGTATGATTTCTAAAATTTACACAAATGGTTCCATGATTGCGCTTATAAATTCTGCAACTTGTCTTTTTTTAATTCAGTCTTATGTTTTGAAGTTTGTCCATGGTGAGTGAGATATACAGATTTAGTTCATTTCCTTTAATTGCTCTTATCTTATTCATCTTTGCTTTCTGCATTTCTAGGGTAATACATACAGCATAGATTCCCAAATAGCAAACATCACTTCTTAGTGAATAAATTAGGGCAAATAATATAATAATAGAAATGGATACTTGGTTTTGTAGCTATGAAGTACTTTTACCTGTAATCTGTTTTCATCTTTATTCTTGTATTTTCTTCCCCAAGCTGATGCTGTTTAAGGATAGTGATTATGACTTATGCATATGCATTCTATTTCTAAGACCATTTCAATGCCTGGAATATAGTAACTCCTCAGTTAATATTGGGTGAGTGAGCAAATGACTCTGCTGAATTATTTTGCTAAGGTCCAGATTCTGAGTACTTGAATGTTTTCCCAACTCCATGTGGTTGGAATCAGGACTAATAATCAGGTTTTCTGATACTAAATCCAGTGCTCTATTCATTGCACCACTGAAAGAGCTATTGTAAGGACTGTATTAGGGAATCAGTAGGAGAAGAATAATTACAATGAATTACTGCCCTGATGTAACCAATAAATAGACTCCATGTACCTGAGTAATTGGAAAAAAATAATAACCATAGCCAGATCTATGGCTTGAAATTTATCATAATCATTAACTTGGAATATTTGGTCACATGGTTCTTAAATGAGGTTCATATTGTAAAGGAGATGTGTGAATTATGAGGGTGGACAGGAGTGAAGGAATGAGCAGGAAGAAGTTTCACTCACATGGAACTGGGCTTGCTAAGGTCACTGGTAACCTTCTCACTGTTTTGACAACATACACCACTCCCTCAGCTACAGAGACACCTTCCCTCCTGGCTCTCCTCCATCTCACCTTCTTTCTGCCTCCTGAGAAATCCTTCCCTAAAGTGGTGACAGCTCAGAGGAAGTCTGAAGAAAATCACAAGCATTCTAGGAAAAGCATCTCAGGAACTGCCTCATCCCCCCACCCACACTCTAATCAGCCCTCCTGCTAGGATTGATTGATATAGATCAATACTTTTTACCCTTCACTTGTCAATGAGGGTCTTATTCTAACATCCTCATTCAGAGACAGTTCTCACTGCCTCTTGCCTTCTTGGAGCAGCTGAAAAGGTCAGCATCGCTATGCAGAACCAGCTCTGGAGGTAGCACATCCTAACTCCCTTGATGGGCCAGTCAGAGCGACTGATATTAAGTAGCCTGCACAGGAAAAGGCCTTTTAAGGCAGTTATTTTGAAGTAACTTTGCTTACTTTCAAACTCCCTTAGTCATATTAAGATAATATTGAATCTTGAAAATGTATCTTAATTTTCATGTGGAAGATAGTAACTCAACACTTGGAGACTGGAGGAAGGCACAAGAAGGTCCCATGTCTGAGGAAGGAGTTGATGAAAGTGTTTAGCCTTTAATATCTGATGATGAAAAGAGATCTTTTTTTGGGTGAGTCCCTGATTCCAATTTTACATTTGTGTAGCAATTAGCAGGACTCCTCTTGGCTTTGCTTGATCTTCTCTGTTAGAAAAATGTCTCTGATATGTAATATTTGTTTGAAAACCCAAAGAAGTTTGTTTCCTTTTGAGGTTTGCCTTACTTTTTATGTTCTGAAGTTCATTTTGGACCTCAGATTTTGCTCCGAGCAATAAAACTGGTTGGATTGCACTAACATAATGGAGCCCATAATTTTAGCCAACTTGTGGGGGTGGGGAGATAGTTAAGGTGTGTAGTGGTTTCTGTGGTTTCTCTGTGGAGTAGAATTCCCTACAAAGCTTTTCCATGTGGTGTTTTAATAGCTGTCTTAAAACTCTCTGATGCATGGAGCAAACAGAATTAGGCTCATGTGCTGGGTTGGTGGGATGGGCCAAGGACTCTGAAACACGAAAGAAAAACAAAGAGCCTAACTCAGAGATTAACTTGTCCACAGAAGATCTTCAGGACATATCCAAATTCAAAATTACAGAATTAATCACCCCTTTAACCCATTTTGCAGAATTTTCTAAGGGAAATTAGAATATTTTTGCATATGTTACTATTTCACCTTTGCATAAAGCTTTCAATACAAAATTAATCTAGATCCCTTTCAGCCACCTTTGGACAGTTGTATTATTACATCCACTTTTATAAGTGACAAAACTGAGTCACAAAGGTAGCCCCAAGGTCATTTGGCTAAGAAACTAAGTGGCAGACTTTTATATCACTTCAGAGTTCTGCATCTTTACACAAGAACTTCAGTACTTTTAATAAGGGATCACGTTTAGTATTTATGAGGACAAGGAAAAAAAGTTAGTGGTATGTACATGCACAGTAAAGATGCTTTGAGACTGCTGAGTTCTCCTCAGTGAATATAACACATTGAAGTGTTGTCTACTAGTAAGCATCCAAGGAATACACT
>NW_006290034.1:11590122-11631003 GCF_000327345.1 Myotis davidii
ACATGGTTCCTTTCAAAGTTCTGAGTGTAGCTGATAAAATGCCACATACTTAGTTGGCGTTCCCATACTAAACATGTGTAAAAATTCTCTGTAATGTGTGGTTTTGGCTGCTAAGTTCAAGACACATTTATTGAATGCTACTCTATGTCAGGCACGCGGGGAAACTGGAAGTTGTCTAGATGGGAGGATTCTAGGGGAGCCTTTTCCACTGCCCCAGCCCCCTGCCTAAAGTATCATTTACAGAACAACCCTTTGAGTTAGTCCCGGAATCACTGGGATCCCTTTTAGAAAATGTAGATAGCATAGAGAGAAATAATAATTTTAAAAGTTTTTGTTTTTTTCTCTTCACTAAAACTTTTGGGGATAGTTATTTATCCAGTTACCGAAATCAACTATTAAGGCCCTGAGCTGAATAGGAGGGGATGAGGGAAAATTTTATTCTACCCAGGAGAAAGAGGATCTGGATTTTGGAAAGTCCTGTAAGGGGCTTCAGGGGAGTCAGAACATAGCAAGCAGCAGGCCAGGGGAGCCATCTTATCTGAGAGAGGGGTGTTCTAAGGCTCTCTATCAAAAATAACTTCAATCACTTTGCTTTTGTTTTTAAGAACTAGCCCTACCTAACATCTGTATTTTAGGTCTAGGCCCATAAAATTAATCAGGTTAATATTCACAATCCAAGTACCAAACACCTGATCCACTTTTTAATATTTTGAAGCCAAGTAAACAGGTCCTATTTCTAATGAAAATTCATCTGGTACCCAGTCCTCTGTGCGGCTCCTCAGAGCTCACTTTCTCCTTTGTCAGCTCTGCCCTTCTTTTTGGCTCTAATCAATGTCCTTTCATGTTGGTGATGGGTTTATTTCTCTGATAGACCTGCACCAGGTGCCACACTCTCACATTCTCTCCCAGAGCTCCAAAAATTATATACCTGTAGAACTTTAAATAAAAATCCCATGTTCATGATTTTTGCCCCTCTTCCAAGGATCTAAAGTATTTTAGAAATATATCAGTTAACAATATTGTTACCAAAGAGAAAAGTATTTTACAAATTGACTGACCACCAGGGGCAGCTCCTATGATGAGCATCTTCCCCCTGGTGGTCAGTGTGCGTCATAGCGACCAGTCATTCCACCATTCAGTCAATTTGCATATTAGGGTTTTATTATATAGGATAACATATAGGATAAACACTTTTAACCTATATTTCCAACTTATTTTACAGTTAGAATTTTTTTTTTAACAAATGCAATTATAGCAGCAGCCAGTTATATGTAATAAAAATATTTCTTTTGCTGGCCAACAGCCCATACTAACACTCCTTTGCTTATGGAGATCCAAGACTCCTTTTGAAGGAAAAACCCAGTATGAGAAAGACGTTCACAAATGCCCTGTCCATTTGGCAGCACATCTACTTAACAAAAGGGCTATCCTTTCAGCAGAGTATTACAATAAAGTATAGGTTTCCATATCTGCACAGTGTTAAACAACTCTTAACAAAGCATGACTTATTCAGTGCGTTGATTTTTCTTGAGGCTCTTACACAAATCTTCTCCAAATACAGGTGCTGCCCACTATTGGTCAGCTCGTCAGGCTCAGGGGAGTCCTGAATAGAGGACTGTGGGGCTCCCATCCCGGGTTTTTCAGGGCCAAGGCAGCAGAGGAGAGCATGCTGGCCTCCAGTTGCCTTCCCAGTACCTGTTGATGTTTGTGCTAATAGAAGAAAGCAATCTCCATCCTGTCACACCAAAGCTACTGTTCACTTGCTTTTGATAGGGTTGTTGTAATTATATTAGAATGTAGGAATGCCTAAAAAAAAAAGTGGAGAATTTACAATATATGAAAGAAAAATAGTTATCAATCTACGCTATGTCTCTGGGACAGTGGGCTTATGTGAGACAGCTAGGTTGTCTGCATTTCCATGACTGCTTTCTTGCCTTAGGAGACCAGTATGGAAGTGTTTGGGTTCAGACGCCCTCCTGCCAGGCTTCAAATTAGGTGAGACTGGTAAAGTAAATAAAGGGTAATGGATTGTGTCCATACATGACTTCATTCCATCCTCTGAATGACTTTATCAATAACTACGAGAGGCCAAGACTCAGCAATAACATGTATAGTAGATGCCTCCTGGCAGCGAGAGCCAGTCTGACTTCCTGAGGTGTCTGAGGTGTGCCCGACTAAAGCCCTCTTCCTTCACCACTGGATACATCCAGGGAAGTTTTCCTAAAATGATTAATGTTTTCTTTCTCTAGGCTTATGCTACTAATTACAACCCAAACTTTTTGAACTTTCTTAAACAAACTCGCCCACAGGTAGGAGCACTGCGGGACTCTCGTGTGATGAATCAGGTTGTCCACACCCTGCTTTCTTTCCTCCCCCAGGGTCAGCCTCTAGACTAAATTTCTCTTGCTCCTGGTGAACTCAAATGTAAGGCTTTTGCTTAACTGCGTGTTGGTGGGATCCGAGTGGAGGGGTGTTTTTAATAGTATTTTGCCATGTCTACTTTGTGTTTGATTTTTTTACAAAAATTTTCCTATTTCTAAAACTACTGACAGTTAGTAGAGACTTGGACTCTACATTTATCCTAAACTACTAAGAGAAAGATTTAGAAATTAAATTTGCAGAGCATGATTTAATTAGACACAGGAAACAATTTGCTCTTGGTTAGTGGAATGTTGTGCATTTCCTGGCATCTCGCTGCCCCCTAGTGCAGCTTGCCAGTGAGTGCATCCTTCTCCCCAGACAATCCGGGTTTGCATTGTTTCTGTCTGGTCAGTGCATTCTGGCCATGTGGTTAACACAAGTCAGCACTCCAACCAAGTCCTCTGGGAGTCCTGTTTAGCCAAACAGCTCTAATTTCGGGAGCAGGAGTTTGGTGGGTGAGAGAGTGCAGAGGGGAAGCTGAGCCTTAGCAGAACTCTTAGATCCCTTCTAGTGGAGAGATGTGGCCTGGCTCTGGCCCAGGTGAACTGCCTCAAGGTGACCCCAGGGGTCCCAGAAGTTTCAGTACAGTGCTGTGACTCAGAGGAGCAGGTCTTGTGTTCAGATGTGTTCTCGAGCAAAGTAACAAGACCACTGGGTTTCGAGAGAAGGAACCTTGGGAAATTTTCTTAATCTCTTTGAGTCTTGGTAAAACTGTCATTTATAAAAGAGCATTCTTATGGTGTTTAAAAGATTTAATAATCTATTTTTGAAGGTTTTATGCACCTCGGTATGTGATATAAATCTTCATCTATTATGGTTACTGTGGCTAAAGTAGCCATTAGGTGCAATTTAAGGATTATAGAAAGGCATTCTGACCCCAAAGGCTTGCTCTCAAAATTGTTCTGAAATGATCACAAAATTACAAGTCAGTATGTGGTCTCCATGTGGTTTTTTGCCAAAATGACCTTTAACAAGATTTTTAACTTCGTAGGGCCTCTGTTTTGCCCATCTATAAAGTATTAATGCACCTATTTAAAGAGATTACTTAGGGATTTAATGAGATAACATATGCCTGGCACATGACATTTTTCAATAATTGTTAGTTCCTTCCTCCTCCCTTCTCTTTTTGTGGTCTGAAATAGTGAACACCTGCCTTCAATGCCAGATACTGAGGGGTGGATGCTGAACTACAATGCCCTCTTCTGAATTATCTCCAAAAGAACTGAGAGGCAGCCCTTTCTTGTCACCACTGACATTCAAATACTGGCAAGAACATTTACAGTAGGGAGTGGGACTAGGGATAGAAATGGTCATTAAAATCTTCAGTGATGGAAAGTGTGACTTCTAGGAAATTAATGGGATTGCCTGTTCAAGAGCCATATGGACTTTATTATAAGAACGAGAGAGATTTTCCTCCTTTAATGATGATTATAGTTGCATATTTGACTGAGACAGACAAGAGAAAAGAAAGGTGTCTAAAAGGAAGTTCATTTGTGATAATGGAATTTTTTTCTAAAGCATGCATAATGAATATCATACCTGCTTTTCTGAATCAGAATATTTAAAAAGCAAATGCTCAGTCTTCCCAGGGTGAATTAGCAAACAGCAAAAAAGCAGGTTTTAAACTCAATATGACAAGGGGAACACAGCCTCACCCACATGCAGGCACACCGACACACCTGCTCTTTGCAGGCAAAATACACATTTTTGTGCTTTTATGTGTAGTTTTTATTTTGGTAGTAGCATTGAAAATTGGGTGAGTATTGTTAGGAAGTTTCCATGGAGAGAAGTAAGAGAGTTTAGTGATAATCACTATTTGATGGTAAGGAAGAATTTGCACGAAGATCCTTTCTCCCACCTGTACCCTTGTTCTGTCATTACCCTGATAAAGAGGTGGAGAGACACCAGAGAGAACCGCATACAATTAATGCATTTCATTTAAGTTGTGTAAAATCTTTTCAAATCATCTTAAACATTGTTTTGGAATCCAGCAAGGGGGAGTTATACTCTGTTTGAATCAAAACTTTAGAGTGGAGCTAGAGAGAAGTGAATATTGCCATGCCTAGCCGCTTTATTTTATAAATGGCACCTTCTTTATTTTATAAATGGGGAAACTAAGGCCTAGAGAGTGCGCATAGCTATAGTGCCATCCCTTATTATTCTCTCTTTCCTGATGTCTATATCCTGTCTATTTGATCCATCTCCCCATAAGACTGTTAGAGGCCTGATTTGCATGTTGGTTCTTCCCTCAGCACAGCAGAGTAATTCAGTAAATTCTATTCTTAATCTCCTCCAGAGAATTGCTTCTTCCCAATAGAAATTATAATAGAGAGAAAGGGATTACTGAATAAGAATTTTGTCTTTAGTAAAATTGCTTTCAATCATTTAATGCAAAAATTAATGTCCCAGTATAATATTTTAGCCTATTTCTTAGGAGTGGAAAGAACTCATGAATTAACAATGGGATTCTTATTTTAGATTAGGAGAAAAAGATGGGTTCTAGTTTTGTATTTTACAAATGCTTCAGAGATTGCATTTTTAGCTCATATAAAAGTCCATTTGGCAACAAATTCAATATTATCCAATATTCAACAAATATTTCTTGAGCTCCTACTATGTTCCTAGAATTATTTAGAATCTTAGGATTCTATCAGGGACAAAACAAAGTTTTTGGCACTTGCGATTATATCTTAATGTATATTTTGTAACATATGAACCTACTGCTTTCCAGCACCAAATTGGTTTTGGATAGCATTCTGGTGAAAGTGTGTCATTTTAAAAAGTTGTCTTCCTTAAAATAAAAGACCTACTTTCTCAAGAAAATTGTGTTTTTGTCAAGTGACATGAAATTTGGCACAATACTGCCGCCTGGCGGCTACTTGATTCAGGAACCCACATAGGCTACATAAAGTCAACTGTTTTATTTGTAAATTTATTTTTATTGTTGAAAGTATTACAGATGTTCCCTTTTTCCCACCATTGGCTTCTTCCACCCTGCTCTCATACCTTACCCCAGGCCTTTCCCGCACTATTGTCTGTCCATGGGTTATGCATATCCTATATAATCCTATATAATAAAGAGCTAATATGCTAATTAGACCAAACAGCAGAACAACCATCCAAACATTCTTCTGGACGACGGTCCAGATGACTTTCTGGACCAAGCCAGAGCTTCCAGGGCCAGCTGGGGCTGTGAGGGGCTGTGAGGGCTGAGCCCCTTGCACAAATTTCATGCATCGGACCTCTAGTATGCAAATATATTCATTAGTTGATCTCTTCCCGCCCGTCCCCTTCCCCCCCCCCCCCCCCCCCGTAAGATTTATGGAAATATTATTCTGTTATTCAGTAGAAGCCATTGACACACAAATACCCAGCCAGGAGTATTGAGAGTCTAATTCTTTGGGTTTTGTAACAGAAAGATTGGAAGGGCTCCGTCGCTTTTGTTGTTGGAAACCAGGTTGAGGATGATCTTCTCATTCGAGCCCTCACCCTTGCTGTCCAGGTCCCTCAGCGAAGACTCTTCAGCATAATATCTTGGCAAGACATTCTCCAGCAGGTACTGTCCTTCCCACTCCCTCGAAGATATTTTTTCTTAAAATAGTAGGATAAAATAATAAAATAAATAAAACTGTCATATTCTTGGGCTATTTGGTAAATTTTTGTGGATTATTTTAAACACTTAGCTAGAATAATTTGAATTGTTTAATCTGAAGTAATTATCTTTTGTCCATGAATATTGGTCATTCAATATTCATCCATTCAACAAAAATTTCTGAGGCCTTACCTGGCTCCTGCTAGGTTATATGAGGAATTATTTAATGAAAGTTCAATAAAATAAAAGATAAAACTATGTAATGTTCTGGGAAGTCTAACTAGAAAGATTGAAGTCTACAGAGACTCATAGCTGTCAGAGGGGCCCAATAGCATAGTCCTGTCAGATGGCACATACTCATTCAGTCACTGAGCACTGACCACAGTGACTATAAATACTTTACCTTGTCCATGAATAGCTCTTCCTTGCTAGATTCCCAACCCCTCAAGTCACCTAGGTGTTTGAAAGTCACATATATCTATGTAATTGTTCTTTATGTAGGCCTTTCTCGCAATAGATGAATTTTTATTTTCTTACAGATTGAAGAAGCAAATGTACTATTTGGAACCACATCTAAAAAGTCAAAACAATCTGCAGGCATAAGCTATCCCTTATATTATGAGGTAGGTAGACATACTTATTGAAGATATTTTTATTTTAGAAAATGAAATTGAAATAATAATCTTTTAGTCACTTTAATTCATTCTTTGAAAACAAATCCCTGTTTCTCATTGGAGCTGTTTGTTCTTGGTGATGGGCACTTAAAAAATCTGCCGTCCTTTTAACTAAATTCCTCTCTAGGAATAAAATTGTCCCAGATTGTCTACACCATCACTGCATCCAACTGAAGAATATAAATCAGAAATTTTTATATGCAAGAGTGTCTGGTTATACTTTCTCATGGTAATTATTGAGTATGTGATATTATTTAAGGGGGTCATATTATTAGTGTATGAAAAAGTATTCATTTCACCAAAGACATAATGTAAAAATGTCCCCCAAAATGTTTCCTGCACAGGACAGAGCCACCTGGAATGATTTTCTATCAGTTTGTGAACTTTGTGCACATTCTACATCCTACTTTTTAATCAATGTGAAAATGACAATAATCTTCAGATTAATGGTGCATAACATTTCTAGCAGATGCTTAACACCAAAACCTGGCTTGGCTGATTAGTGGGTTTGTGCAAAGGACTTAGAACTCAAACTCAGTACAAGAGGGTTTCCTTTCACTTTGCCTTGTTAATAACTAACTTACAGCTCACAAGAAACTATAAAAATCCAGCGATTAATTAGAATATAACTTAAAATTTATCAGGCACTGTTTTATGGCTCTGTAGACTAAAACACAAGGATTTTTGGATCTTTATAAGACAAACTTGTTTGTACTTTATTTCAGTGATGACTAGTAAAATTTTTATGTGTCTCAGGTCTTGGATGATTTCATAAAGGCCTCTGTAGCATTGCCTGAGTGCTATCTGAACAAGTTTCGTTTGGTTTATATGTGATTGGCAATACCATGGATTTTATATTTTGACTCCTGCCACATTATCATGGGAAAGCTCTGTGCTGTTAGTGTTAAATAACATATACTTACTGTCTTTTGTTATGATGTTCTGAGTATGTGTGCTCTAGTTGGGACATTAAGTGATAACTAGATTTAAATCATTAGAAATTTTCTTCTGAAGTAGCTATAGAAACCCATGTCCAGTTCTTGACCTTGGGATCAAGGAGCTCCCCAAAGGACTCTTCCTTCTTCAAAAATGCTCAGTAAAAATCAGAGATGATACCGGCCAGTTTGAAGTCTAATCTGGATAGCCATTTGACTGGGATGCGGGATCACACAGTGTCACAAATTCAGAGTTCAGTTGAAAAGTCATTTCTCTCCAATATATGCCGTGACTCTTGGATGTGTATGCTTCACTCAGAGAGGTCCATTTCACATCTGGCTCTACCACATTCCTCCAGTGGAGCTTTTGGGCAGTCAGCCTCCCATACCCTCTCACATACCCTTCTTTTAATGGTTGCAGAAGAAAAGGAAGTGGATGAGCAGCACCACAGAGACTGAACCTTGGGTGCAGCAGATGAGCATTAATATCAGTGACTATAGCAAAAATGGATAAAGAACAAAAACAAATTCAGGCTCTTGGTCAAGTTAGCCAAGGATAGAATGCACATGTGGAGCAGAGGGGCCCATTTCCATCTCAGTCCCTCCACACTCAGGACCTGGTCAGAAACTCTGTCGCCTGGTACTTCATCCCAAGTGAATTAAAAAGCTGTGGGTGATGCCTACCGAGAGCCCTAAGGTAGCTGTGAGTGGCGACCATGAAAGAGGCCCAGAAGCTAAATTCTTCTGAGATCTCTGGGCTTTCAGGGCATGTGGACAGTCTGCTCCTGAGTCTATTTCTGCTGAATGTCCTGCATGGTCTATAGCAAGTGAACCCCCTGCCACAGGTGAATTCTTCAGGAGCCAGTGTAGGGAGTCTTATCTTTTCCTTCTCAAGGGAAACTGCAATGGGAAAGAATAGCTACTCTTACAAACTTGCTTATGTTGCACGGGAAAGTCACAGTGTTGTTTCCTCTTAGACCTGCGTTTTTTTAGCGAGACCTCAAAATAGATATTATAAAGCCATGCACTTCCATTCCATTTACTCTACTTGTAGGATATTCTCATTGGCCTTAAATCAGAGCCTAGTCGTTCTTATTTTAAACACAATTCTAATCAATTTGACTTTCTGGTTTCCTAGCTTGTGGTCAATTAGGAGGAGCAGCAAATTAAAGTGAAACTTCATTATGGTACAGTTCATCCACAAGTAGTAAAATAGTGTCAGAACCACATTACATATTTCCAATAACCACTTGGAATGTCTGGGCCTGCAAAGACCACATTCCTGAATGATGTGCTCAAGCTTTCGTTTGGATGGCTTGGTGTTGTGTACACTCCGCCTCATTTCTGAAATTGTGTAATTTCCCCTGAAACTTTAGAATTGCATCTAGCCATGATATTGTATATATGAGAGTCTTTATTTATAAATCTCAGTTTTTTGAAAACCTGCTTACATCTGTGCTAATGTAATTCCACAGAGACATGCATAATAACTATAGCCCATTTGTTCATTCACCTTCTCTTTTTGGAAATTGTGTTTTGCTCTTGCAAGAGCTATTTCAAGGACTCATGTGGGAATAGGAAGAGAATAATCTTTTTTAGTCTTGGGAATGTTAGCTATTTATTTATTATATTATTATTTAACAATGATGGAGACATTGATGATCTCATTCACTGGCATTACACATAACTACAAATTCTAGCATGTAATCCTTTTTGAGGATATGGACACCTATGAAAATGAATACAGATATTTCCTGTATTATATAGTGACCAGTTTTACCCAACAGTGATATTGTACCAAATATGAAACAAGTATATTCTTATTCAAGCACTAGTGTCAAACACTATCTGGATAATGGAGGAGGGAATATGAATATTATAAAGACTCTGACCTCAGAAGCTTAAGAGCTAGTTAAAAATAAATAAAAGGAAAAAAATATAAGCCTGACACATAGTAGGTATTCAACAATGTTTGTTAAATGAGTGAGTAACTCAATGCAGAAAATAGTCAAGTCCATGAGGAATAGAGGAATTGTTATGGGCATTCCAAGGAAAATGAGATTGCTATTAGCTAGGTTTGGGAGAGTTTTGTGGAGAAGATGATATTGGGAGGACAAGGAAAGGGGTCCTGATAGTTTTTATCTTTTAAATATATTATCCAAATTAATCCCTATCACAATTCTAAAAGAAAATAGAAATAACCTTATTTTACATATAGGGAAATGAACGCAAAGAAAATGTAGAAAGTCTACTAATTAGAAAACTGAAGAATTTGGATTTAATTGTAGTTAAATTCATTGCCTCAAGCTTTGCCATTTTCCACAAACCCAATACCCTTTCACTAGGCTCAGAGCTGTTCACCCTTGGGTGGGTAGGTCTTGGAATTCCAATGTGGCAGAGGACATTCTAAAAAAGGGGGAACAGTTCAAGCTAAGACATAGGAGTGGGAGAAGACTGATAATACATACTAAATTTCTAGTTACATGGTACAATATATACTAACTAGGAGAGGTAATCCTATGCCTATTTTAATTATAGCTTTAAAATCTTAAAGATGGAAAGCTATGAGAAAACATTTTAAACAGTGGGAAAAATCTATGCTTTAAGATTCATTCCTGGAGCTTAAATTTATTTTTTGAGTATACACAAATATCTGTCTGTCCGTATATGTTTTACGGCCCACATAGAGAATCTGACCTGTTCATTTGCACGTATACTCATTCCTGACCAAAAGTAAAAAGGAAAATACTAAGGGTCTTGCAAAGCCAACTGAAATGTCACCTATGAGAAATGTCGATGTGCACTGTACATGCAGATTCTCCTACTTGTGATTAAATCTGTCACATAGTAAATGAGCATTATAAGAGAGCTATACCAATTTTGGACTTGGACATTGTGGTTTTGATAAATTAGAAGGAAAAAAACAACAACTACCAATTGGGCAGGGATTTGTTTGTCTCACTTATCTGAAATCAAAGATTACTTTCTTAAAAGTTTTAGATTCCACTCCATAGTTTCCTTTATTTCATGATGGTGATCATTGCACCTCCCTACCTGGAAGGCCTCCATCCACACATGGACTGTGGTTTTTGTGTTTGTGACTTATTCAGAAAAGATAAATTAGGTTACCACAGAAACAAAACACCAAAAGCCTGCTGAAACAAAAATGGTCTATAAAAATAAAGATTTTTACGCCCTAGTTGGTGGCTCACTTGTCTACAAAAAATAGTCAATTTTGTACAGTAAAGGGCTTGGACAATCGTAAAGATTAATGATATAATGCAATTTTACAAATATGCAAATAATTTTCCTCTTTATATCTATCAATAAAAAAACAAAACCTTATGTTTTATTTTAATTAAGATATATTTTAATTAAGATATTTCTATGGCTCTTCCTAGTGGGAGATCATTAAATATGGAAATATTTTCTGTTACTAGATTTGAGAATAATGGACCATATGCAGTTAAAAATATAGGATGCAAATTTTACATCGTCAGATCTAATTAGTTTCACCACATTTTTAATATACTTTGCTATTACATTGAATTAGTATCCCCCTATGTAATAATTTCCTATTTGATCCTTCTTCATGGGTGTATAACATGTTTCTCAGCTCTTTTCCCTAACAGGTATACATAATAACTCACAAGTACGAGTACAGAATCTATTATAATCTGATTGGCACCCTTTTCCAGATTCCTAGTATAAAACTTATTTCTTAAACAGTGCCTCAAATTAACAGTCTACTCAATAAAATTACAAGCCCTTATTTTTTTGGGGGGTGGCCCTTGTCAAAATGAAAAATGGGAAACTCATGCTTCAGAGATAGGAACAAATAATATGTGAAAACATTTAAGAGGTTTGAAGTTATTAAAATGGCAGATCTACTGGGAACAGAAGGAGTAGTATGTCATGGAAGAAATGAAGGAAAAGGGAGACAGGAAGCATTCTCCGGCCTTTTCAATCCTGCATTTTAAAACAAAACAAAACAAAATTCAGGAAGAATTGGAAGGTAGCCAACCTAATGCCGTTATTTCATAGAGCTTAGGGACACACCAGGAAATTACAGGCCAGTTAGTTTAACTTCACTTGTGGGGAAAGTATTAAAAACTGCTGCAGGAGATCAAGTAAAAGGATGCTTAGAAAAGCACAGCTTGATTAAGGCAAGCCTGGCCAACGTGGTTTTCGGAAAGGGAAGGTCATGTCTTAGGAACTTGTTGAAATTCTTTGAAGCTATTATGGCCTGTATAGTCTTCAAAGGGTACAGCGAGGCCCAGGATCTGTATATCTTTTTCGTTCCACACCAGCCCTTCAGGGATGCTTGCAGAACATGGCCCACTTCAGGGCCTCGGTGCTCCAGGATTAGAAACCGCTATCAAAATAGCAGAAAATAACCTCTGAAAGAACATTTTTAAAGCTGGAACCAATTAATACAATCTGATATTTATAAATGTAAAATAATGACTTGGAACAAAATTTAGGAATATTGAGCTATTACAAAGAAATACTACGTTGGGACTATAAAAACAACCTAGGGTTATTGTGCCAAAATATGGGCTTCGGGAGCATTTCTCACCCAAAGAAGGGAAGATGAGAAATCAGAGGGGTAGAAAGAGTTATAAAGAGTTAGTTAGCAAGGATGGCAACCGAATGAATTTTGTCAAGATGGGGAAAAGAGCAGTACAATGTGTTAATGTCCTGAGCCTCCATAGAAGGAGGAGGACAGAGCAGCCCAGCAGAGAAGGTCAAGTCCAGGCTCATAACTGAGAGGCAGAAGGTCGGGGCTCTATTGCTTTAGGAATGGGCTCCCAGGGCTCGGAGCTCAAATGTTTGTCTCTCAGATCTGAAACTTGGAGTTCTGTTTTCAAAAAGCAGAGACAGGAATGGAGCAAGGTTCAGCTAATGAATAGCAGCCATCAGGTTAGAAGCCGGTGGTGAGATGCTCTGTTCCAAAGCAGACTGCCTGGGTTCTAACTCTTGACTACTTCCTCTCATGGAATCTCCAATAAGTTACATAACTCCACTGTAGGTCAGTTTGCTCTTTGTAAAGTCAGCATTGTTGATAGTACCTACCTCATGAAGCTGTAGTGATGACTAAATGAGATAATAAATACTAAATACTTAGCCTACTACCTGGCATAGAGTAAGTGTCCAATTAAGTTTAACTATAATTAATAATAATATTAGTAATTAAATAATATTTACATAATAATAATAATAGTTTTTTAAAAAATTCTACTGAGTCATGGTGAATGTTGGAGTTTTTCATGGAAGCATGAAAGAACTAGAAACGTCTATGACCAGGGTGTTTTTATTGTGGTAAAAATACATGCATAAAATTTACCATCTTAAGTATTTCTAAGTATAGTTAGTAGTGCTAAATATATTCACATTGTTGGGTAACTAACTAGTCTCCACTTTTTCATCTTACAACAATAAAGACTTAAAAAATAAAATTAAATTAAACTTGGTTTGCAGTCACTTTAGAGGAAAATATTAGGTTTGTCGTACAGGTGTTATATAGCTTTGGCTAAATCATCAAGTGATAATCACTAAGGTTTAGGAAATGCTTTATTTGTATACATCCCACAAATATGTGAGTGCCTATTATACACCAAGTCTATGGTTCAGTTTATCTTGGGGAATGAAACAGATTCCTTGCTGTCACAGAATTTACACTTGAATGAGGAAGGCAGGCTTTAAGCAAAAATTAAATATGAAAAATATATAAAATTAGGAATTGAGATAATTGTTCTAAGTCAGGGAGAATCACAAGAAAAAAATGTGTTGGAAATAAAGTGATAACAAAGAGAGCCAGCTAAAGGGTAGGGAAAATATTCAGGCAGAGGAAACGGCATGTGCAGAGAATCTGAGGCAGGAAGGGGAAGATTCATTCTTAGAAAAATGAAAAAGCCCACTGTGCCTGGAACAAAAAGAGAGAGTGAGAAGAGAGAGGTGGGCTGAGGCCAGATCTATAGGGACTGGTAGGTCTTTGTTAAGAAAAAGTTTGCATTTTTACTTAATAGGAAATTGGGAGATATTAAGGTTTTTAAAGGGAGACGGACACAAGCTGAGTAGTGTGTTTGTTTGTTTGTTTTTCAATATTTTCTTGCTTGGATGAAGAATAAATTGGGATGGGAGCAGGAGGCAGACATGGAAGTGAGGAGACCAGTTAGGAGGCCATGGGAATATCCATGTCAAGAGAGAGTGAGCAGGCAGATTCAAAATATATTTAGGAAGAAGATGCTGATGTGAGATGTGAGGGGTGAGAGAGGAGAAGGTATCAGGAGTGACTTCAAAGTTCTGGCTTAAGAAACTGAGTGAAAACCTTACTGAACTGAAAGATGCTCTATTTAAAAATGACACATGGTTATGCAACGTGGTTTTATTTACTTTCAGCAAGTAAAGGGATTCCCATCCAAAGCTCTGCCACCCTGATTGACCACTATTTGCTCAATTACAGGTTGAGTTCAGTTGGCTACACTTACTGGGCTGGGTTCTGTCAAGCTCATCCTGTTTACAGCTGTTCTGCAAAATACCGGCTACATTGAACATCTATCGAGAATAGGATTTAAATGAATAGCCCAGACTCTTGAGACCCTTATTCTACCTAACAAAAATAATTTTGGACATAGAGAAAAGTAGAGAAGATTAAATTTGGAAGAAGTTTGGAAGTATACTTTGGGACCAGTTAAATTTGATGTCGAAAGATATCTAAGTGGAGATATCAAGAAGGAAGTCAGGATTTGTAGTTTTTCATTTTTTGTGTTCTTCTGTGCCTACCTCAGTGCTGGTACATGGTATGTATCAAAGAAGTATTGTTGTCTGAAAGAATCAACATATTAAAGGAGGATTAGTGAGAGTTACTGGTAAAGACTACGAAGAGTTGATAGACAGTAAACCCTTTCAACAAAGCAGTTTAGTAGTACTTCCTGGGAACTAGCAGTTTTGGCCCCTTCCATTTTCCCTTTCTTGGTTCCATAGTCTATAAAATGGTTGTCTAACTGGCTGAAAACCCATTAGTTTACAATGAAATTTACTTGGTTGCAGTTGTATGTGTGTACTTTGTGATGCAAACATTTTTTTTTCTGCAAATATAGGTCCAAAAGAGTTGGAAAACCAATGCATGAGAATCCTCTAAACCTACTCTGTGTTAATTATCCAATTGCATTTCCCCTTTTCAGTTGCTCACCTAATACTGGGCTAAGGGACAAAGCAGATACTCATCCCAGCCTGCTCCTCACTCAGCAGACATTTCACTGAGTTTCTTATCACATGCTGGATAATAGGCACAAGATTGAGTTGGACCTGGTGGTCTCTGCCCTCAGGAGCTCATAGTCAACAATCTTATATATATAGGTTTGCTTCATGCCATGGTATGGCATTTTAATACCTTGTAGCAAGTCTGATATAGAAGTTGTATATTTAATGCCTGGTTGTAATTGAGTCTGTTCTTCATTGAGCCCTGTGGCTGACCTCACTTAGTGTTCACAACTTTCAGCCAAAAGGGTAATGGTCCCCAGACAAGGGTATGTTGGAAAGAGGAGAATGGGAGGGGCAGGACACTCACCAAAACAGTCAAAGATGCAACAAAGGGCGCGGGGGTATAGCTCAGTGGTAGAGCATTTGACTGCAAAGATGCAACAAAGATATGGGAGACCTTGTTTCCTTAGCGGGAGAGAAAGCATAGCTGAAATTAAAATGTGGTAACAATTATCATGCTTCTATATGTTTTTAATGTGATCTCTATTTCTGAAATTCTAACTCCTCAATCTTTGGTTGCAAGGAAAGAAAGAAGAAATACCAAACTAAAGCTGGGAGAATGGACTATTAGAGAAAAATTTGTTTAAATTTTTGGAGAGCTACTGTACATATTGCGTACTTAGTAAATATTAATATGGATGAATCTCAGATAGAGCTTTATGTACTAAAATCCATCCATTCTTCCATTTCACAAACATGATTGGCAAAAACAAAAACCCTCAAACCTTAGTAGCATGATAATGTAAGTTAACTGAAATATGGTCACTATATTGATTCAAGAAATATATAAACATATATAAGGTTAGGAGTTTGAATCACAGGAAACCAACCTTACAAAAATTCTTACCCAGAAAAAGTGAAATTGTTCAATAGACCACTTCCTTTAAAATTTCGTATTTCAGCTTCATACTTATTTGGGTTACATATGAGCAAGGCTGCATAGTGCCCTGTGCCACACCACAGTCCAAATCTAACAAATTTATCATTTCCTAATTTGCCTTTATCAAGAATTTTTATGAAAAAGACAAACACATTTTGGCTCACTCACTCATCAGGAAAAGTTTAATTAGATTATATTTATCAGAGGGAGCGCCTACTTATTTTAGTTATTTCAAGTCTTATAATGTTACCCTTCCATTTACCTCTGGAACTGCAGAGAAGAAGGGCAGAGCCAATGACATGTGAGTCACAGGCATCACTGTCGGGTTCTGTGTCCTATAGGAGAAGCTAGTCTTGCATTGGATTCTCAAAGATTCATTTTAGGAATATGAGAGGGGGGAAAGGATGGATCCTATCTGAATGCAATACAAGGGACAAATATATTACTTTTTGTAACTAATAAAATTTCAAGGATGACAGCAAATTTCTGATTTGCTTTTCCTCCAGTAAGATGTCTGCTTTGAATTACCCAGAAAAAATTATTCTTTCTGCCAACTTGTTTCAATTCCCTGCATAAAACTATCTACAGAGCATTGTCAGAGGTTTCCCATAGAAGTTCATTTCAGATTTCTCAACCATTGGAGGAACACACACACACACACACACACACACACACACACAAACTTTCCCCCCTTTTTGGAGCAGGCAAAGGAAAACGTACTGGATTGGTAAGGCTTGTGTATGGTGCTTTCCCTTTCTTTCTGAAAGCAGAGACAAGTATTAGTCATCAGATGGGGGGAGGGAGAGTTTTTGGTCTCACCCGGGGCTGGTGTCCTGTTTTATGTATGCAGGCCCGCCCTGTGTGTAGGCGGAACCGGCAATAGCCCAGTGATGTGATTTAAGAGGTGCTGGAAATCCTGCCTGTCCAAAAATAGCCCCCGCACCAGCCTATTGAGTTCAGGCGCAGTGTCCATAAAACCCTGGTTTAAGTGAAATGAAACTGCCTTTTGCAGAATGTTAACCCATCATGTCTCCTATCCTCTCAGCTTGAATCTACTTCTCAGAGATAAAAACTGGCCCTTGAAGTCATGCCCATAAGGGTGAAGGGTTAGCAAGGGCCAAGGCTTAAGGTAATGATGCAAGTCTCAGAAGCATTGCACAACCGTGAGTGTTGAAACTAAGCCCCTTCCGTATTCATTCAGCCAGGCAGCCAATCTTCTTTTCGAATCAATAGTTTATGGAACATGACATCTCACACAGTCCTCTTTGCTGGGACCCTTAAACAAAACAAGAATAATAACTTACGTTTGGAAAATGTTTGTAGGAACACAAAACTTTTTCACGCACAATGTCAGATCTGATCCCAACAACAACCGGGTGAAGCTGACTTCCCTCTTACTATTCTCATGTGGCAAATGAGCAGAGTCTCAAAGAGGTTAACTGCTTACCCACCACCCGCACCTAATCATGGCAGAGCCCACATTAGAACCCAGGCATTCTGACTCCAAAGTCAAGGCCATGCTCTTGGAGACACAGTCCCTATAGTCAAGCAGCTAACAATTGAGTTTAACCTGTTTAGCAATTTACCTAAACCAAAGAGCAAAGCCCTGGGAGTTTTCTCCAGTGGTGTTATTGAGAAGGTGTTTCCCTTTGTTTAAAGTTTCTGAAAGAACTGTTCCAAATACCAGCTTCCAAGCACACGTTACCCTTGGAAATTTGAGTTAGGTTTTATCAGTCATTCCTTGGGGGAAGAAAAAAATCCCCACTTAGAATACTGACCACTTTGCACAAAATTTTAAAATACAACAAGAAAACAAATTAAATTAAGGTGCAATGTTCTCTAGGGGAGCTAGGGATGTTTTGAGAGTAGTAGGAAGTGGGGCTAGACCTGATGCAGCATTAGGAAGAGATTGCGCAGTTCAGAACATCTATATCCAAGCTCATTGACTTGCTCCAAAACTGAACACACACATACACCTCTGTTCCTTCAGCCATTGGATGAGCCACGGTTTTGTGGTAACTCTAGCTCATTCCGTTTTAGTCATTGTAGCTCTAATTCACTTCTACCCTTTTCTCCCCAAGTGCAAAGTGCACTAAGTTGAATAGAATTATGTAAATTTCAGACTTAGATGTTTTCATTTATCAGCCAAATAGCTCTGTTCAAATGCCATTTCTTTTATGAAATCTTCTTGGAATTCCTTAGGCAAATTCATCTTGCTGTGTTATACCGTGGTGGTTTGTTTGTGTCTGCCTCCCGTACTTCCTCGTGAGTGGCATGAGCAGGAGAGGCATTGCTGTTCATTCCCTAAAGACCCTGTGCTCTAGGCTAGCAATTCCAAGCTATTTTGGTCACATTTCCCATCAGCTAAAAAAATAATTGAGCATTTATTCTATGTATGTTGTGTGTGTATACAGAGAGATAAAATGTACGGGAATAGAAACAAATTACCAATATCATAGAACATCCTCAAAAATAAAAACAAAAAAGGACAAAATAAGGATAAATATAATCAGGAGCTCTAATATTTTCCCCATCCTGGTGGCTAGTCCTGTGCGTGTGTTGGGCTGCTTTGAAGACCAAAGCCACTGACTTTAGCACACAGGGGGAACAGAATGATGTTTGTGAAATGGCTAAAAGAATGAATGAATCCTGTCCTATATATACAGTCTTTTGGGCATATTCAGCACTTTCTGTGGCACCAGTCACTTCTTTAGTTAGTGAACTAGCACTTTGCTTTCCCAGCCTCTGAACCCACTGGCTTGGCGTGAGGAGGGCTGGCTGATGTTACCCGCCATCGCAGTGCCTTTACAAGGGACACCTGCTCAATGTTTGTGAAGGTCTGCGTGATTTGTGTGTTGACTTTTTTATATTTAATTTCAGTCTTCAACCTGGAAAACAGATATGGAAATGAGCAATTCTGTTAGCATAGGATAACAAGTTTAAAAAGTGCAGCGAGGACATAGAGCAATGCTTAAAGCTTTCTGAAGTTTTTAGGGAAAAGTTTTAGGAAAATGACTTAAAAATTGAATGGGGGATTTAGGAAGTAATGAAGGAGGGGGAATTCTGGGCAAAGGACTCAGACCATGTAAAATAAGGCAGACATAAGATGGCACAGTGTACCAAGGAAGTCTCAGCAGGGGGTATCCTCAAGTGCAGGCAGGAAAGTGGAAGGAGCAGCCAGCAGTGAGGCTGGACAGGTGTGTCAAGGTCAGGTCATAGAGGTCTTGGTGTGCTCTGCTAAGGAGTGAGCAGTTTGGTCCTGTGGGTATGGGAGCCATTGAGGAATGCACAGCTGGGAATAATGTGAGGGGTGGAGCTATTAGAATTTGTGTGCAGGAAGAATTCTCTGGGAGGGTGAGGGGTGGTGCTGTTAGAAACAGTTAATTGCTGTATAGCATTTCTATTGCACCTGTAATTTATCAGCTGTTTTACTATAAAATAATACATGTTAATTTTTTAAAAATTGGAAAATATAGAAAGAGCATAGCCCGTAAAATGGTGGGTACTTAAAAAGTATCTGTAAAAAATTCCACCACTCAGAGTATGCTTCTTTCTAAACAATAGGAATTCTATGCTTTCTATCCTGTCATTTCGACATATGATGTTAGCCTATTTCTAAATCCATATTCAGTGTCTATCTAATAGAAAGCATGTCTCTGTTTAATAATTCATTTAACCAATCCCCCTTTGCTAAATTTAGACTATTTACTAATAGTTATAATCCTGATTGTTTCCTTATGAAAATTTTCAAGAAGTGGAATTACTAAGTCAAAGTATATAAATCTTTATAAAGCTCTTGACACAATGTCAAAATGCATTCAAGACAATTTGTGCCAATTTGCATCCCTTCTAATACTTCCAATTTAACCACATCCTCTTCAACTGTGTATTTTTTATCTTAGTCAATTTGATAAGCAAAAATTGTAAGGTTGGGCCCCGGCCATTGTGGCTCAGTTGGTTGGGTGTCATCCTGTGCACCAAAAGGTCGCCAGTTCGATATCTGGTCAGAGCACATGCCCAGGTTGTGGCTCAATCACCCAGTCAGGGTGCATGTGGAGGCAGCTATTCGATGTTTCTCTCTCCTTATCCCTTCCTCTCTCACTAAAAAATCAATTAAAAACATAAAAAAATTATAAGGTTAGATATTTAATCATATTTTTATTGTGTGTGTTTTGTGAGTATGGAATTTATTAAAGTTAAATGATTAGGTAATTTTGTTTTCAGATTTCTCCTGATAATGGGAGGGGACCCTTTATTGTCTAAATTCAGAATGGGGGATATTTGCTTTAAGTGATTTCAAACAGATTTCACATGCTGTGAGGCAATACAGAGAGGAAGAAGCCATCATCGGCCCTACACAAACTCAAGGTGGACTGCAGATGAAGGGTGCACGTGCAAGACTGCTAATGAGGGCACATCTTATTAGCCTACAGGAGGGGCCTCGACGGAAATGTCAGTGAGGCCCTGGCAGTGGGACCCAGGAAGAGTAATCTCAGATAAGGACATCTGGGAAGGGTTGATGCCGAAGGCTCTTTGGTGTGAGCCCTTCCAATTTCTAACCTCTTCTTGGCTCCTGTGTCAGTGGCCCTCAAAGTGGCACATATCAGTCACCTAGAGAGCTCATTAAAATACAGTTCCACATCCCAGCCACAGTGATGGGATCAGGGCATTTCAGGGGGTCCAGGAACACACCTGTGAGCAAGTATCCAGGTACTTCTGAGCCTGCACTTGGAGAAACACAGCCCCACCTCTGTCCACATGCTTCTCACAGGACCAGAAAAGGGTCCATCCTCCTCCATGATGAACTCACCACCTGTGCTCTGCATCCCCCTCACCACCCACCCAGACTGGACTGTGGCTCTGCCTATTCTCACCCCTTCTCACATCTCCCAGAGTTCACCATTCATTCATTGTTTCTTTCATTTTTGAGCACTTCTGCTGGGCACTGTTCTGGGTGCTGGAGGGACAGACATGAACCTACCATCAAGGGACTCTGTCAGTGGTGCTGCCTGCATGCCCACATCTTTGTCTACAGCTGCTGGGCAAATTAGAAAACCTCCCCTGACCACACATGCTTCCAGAGCTATGAGCAAATGGCAAACAAGCTGGAGGGAAAAGGAATAGAGTGTAAGCTCTGAAATACTCATTCAGGGGTTTGAGGTTTGCTATGCGTTACCAAGACATCGAATAAAGCCTGAGTTTTTGCTGCACATGAACAGTCACTGAAGATAAATAAGACTCTCAACGAGACCTCTGTGCAACTGATGTCTCTTACCTGTTCTAAACTCTCTGTATCGTGTTACTTTCAAAGTGAAATCCAAATTCCTGTCATATGTCCTTCAAGCTGCTGGTGGCCTCACTCTTGGTTATCTCGCCAGTGTCAACTGTCTCTCAGATTTGGAGGTAGCATATTCCGCCACCTGTCAGAGCTATTGGGATTGAGGGTTCTGAGTCTCAGATCCTCACCAGGTCTCAGGAAAAGAGAAGTTCAGCTATTTAGAGTTGAGGCACCAAGTAAGGATAAAATGAGTAATTGTGCCAAGAATATTTAAACATAAAAATTTGAGCTAAAAAAACTCTCTATCCCCCTAGTGAAGAAGAGGATTGGGAATGAAGACTGGGGAGGAGCGGAGATGCTAGGTGGGTATCTAGTAGCATCAGCTAGGGGGTGAAAAGGCATATTGTGAGGCAACGGAATATGGTGACAAGGAGCAGGACCTGGAAGCAGATAGCCTAATTTCAAATCCCATCTCTTCTACTTACTTGCTGTGTGATCGCCAGGCCTCCATTTTTATTTATAAAATGGAGTAATAAGGAGCACCCACCTCAAAAGGAAGGTAAGAGTTAAAGGAGCTAGAATGTCTAAAGTGCAATCCTGAGATTATTTTAGTGCAATTGTTGGAACAATCCTCATCTGGCACATAGTGTGTGCTCTGTAACCATTGAGTGTCTGAGAACCTACTCCTACCTGTAGTCTACTCCCAGAGCTTGATAGCTCTGGCTATAAACATTTGAGAACACTTTCAAGCCAAACAATCAGTAACCCTAAATACACCATTCTAATATTTGTTAAATGAGTGAATATATTGTATATGTACATATGTTGGGGATTCTGTGAAGGGACTTAAAAGAAGAATCAGATAAGAACCTGAACTTCCCAGCTCCTGAAGGAGACAACCTGTGTATACAAATATTTCCAATATGAGAGAGTTAAATCCATTTGGAAAGATTTGAAAAGATGTTGGGTTGTTCAGTTGTAGCGTTCACTACAAGCTAAAAGGACTAAGAAGAACTTCAGACAGGTGGGAACATCTAGGGACTAAGGAAAGATCTGATCTAAGAAAAAAGATTGTAAGAAAAAAGACTGCCAAGATAAGAGTTGAGTGTTGCTCATCAATACACATCTAAAGCTAAAATACTTCTGACCTTTCTAGGTAACTGCAGGCCTGGTGCACGAAATTTGTGCACTGGGTGGGGGGGATGGCGGGGAGGGCCCCTCAGCCCGGCATGTGCCCTCTTGCAGGTTGCAGCTCCATCCGGGAGCCTGGCTTCTGGTTGAGCAACACTCCCCCTGTGGGAGCACACTGACCACCAGGGGGCAGCTCCAGCATTGAGCGTCTGCCCCCTGGTGATCAGTGCGTGTCATAGCGACCCGCCTCAGCAGCGCTAAGGATGTCCGACTGCAGCTTAAACCTGCTCCCCATTGGCAAGGGGACATCCCCCGAGGGCTCCCGGGCTGCCAGAGGGATGTCTGCCATCCTAGGCTCAATCCCCTGGGGAGTGAGCCTAAGCCAGCAGGCGGACATCCCCCGAAGGGTCCCAGACTGCGAGAGGGCACAGGCCAGGCTGAGGGACCCCCTGAGTGCACAAATTTTTGTGTACCAGGCCTCTAGTTATTATATAGGATTCTTCCATAGAAGTTATCACATTCAGCTCTATGTGCCTTTATGCATTTCTCTGGTATACAAAAAACTAACATGCTACTTAATTAACAAGAGAAGTTTAGCTTTTTCCTTCTTTGGAAGAGTAATCCCAACAAATGTTTCTCAAGTAGAGGCCTGTGCTTTTTGACATAGCATGTTAGATGCTCAAAATGCTCATCTCCCTTGGGAAATCCATCACATTTCAAATTACACATGTCTGTTAAAGCACAGATCTGTTCTACCTGCCCTGTATTTATTATTGTTGCTTCTGAAACTTCCTTACAGCCCCAAAGAGGTCTTAATCCCTGTCAAATGCTATTACGTTACCAACTTTTATGTAGTCTTGAAAGGGGCTGTTTATTTAGTTTCGGTGACTCCTTGTTACTGCCAAATATTATTTCATTTCAGCACAGATGTAAGAAGTCCAATGACTGGAATTATTTTGCAGCCTTGACATTGTCGAGAGATGGATACCAGTTTAATTATGGACAGCTGAAAATGATCTAGGAGTCACCTGCTCAGGAAATTCATCATCATTACAAACTTCTCACCAAGCTGCAGTCTGAGCACTTGCATAACGTTCCATTGGTGTTAGGCAGACAGTATGATCTATATTGAGCCAGTATCTTCAGCCACCTTTACATTTATGTACAGACAGCTTAACATTGCTTGATTATTTTCTTTTCCTTTGCTCGAAGTGAGGAAACATGTTTCCGTCATTCCCATTCTTTTCACCTCTCCTTTTCAGTCTCCATTGCCTTCCCCCACTGCTACCCTCCCCTCCCAGCTGTTTTCCCAATTATGCCTTGTTAGAAATTATTCATTGCTTAGAGAATGTGAGTTGCATAGACTAGACATGTAAAGGATCAAGTAATACGAAGACTGCAGTATAGTTGGCACTCAGTAAATGCAGAAGGAATGAAGGAGGGACGAGAGTGGAAGGTACAGGAGAGGAGGCTGTGAACTGCAGACCACTCTTCACACAATTCCTCTGTCTCAGTTTAGAAGAAATTAAGAAGAGCAAACTGCTTCCTTCTCTACTCTTCTATTTCATGGTGCACCATAACAAAATACGTTTGTACACTTTCTCTTTTTCTCTCTGCTTTCCCCAAAGGAATCCTGATTGTCCTTGTTAGTGTACAGAGAGGGTTAAGTGAAAGGAGAAGGCATGGTCACCCCAGCTGATAATAAATTTGGGTCACACTGTCTTGCCTGTCCGGGTGCACTTCACTCCACTCCTTTTCTCTCTCCTCCACTTCTGTCCTGGGTGTGAGGCTAGTAACAGTAAGAGCTCATATCAGTGAGGGTTTACGGTGCATATGTTACGTACCACACAGGTCTTTTTATGTGTTATTTCATTCCATTCTCAAGGCAGTCTTATGAGATCAGCAGTATTTGTGTTTTCTTTCTGTAGATCAGTGGTTCTCAACGAGGGATGATTCTGTCCCAGGGAACATTTGTCAATGTCTGATGATAGCGTTGGTGTTCAGAGCTGTAGAAGCCAGGGGTGCGCTAAACGTGCTGAGATGTGCAGGATGACCTCCTACAAACAGAGAATGTCCTGCTCAAAATGTCAGTGGTGATGCTGTTAGGAAACCCTGCTGTAGACAAAGCTGAGGTTGGAAGGGAGTAGCAACTTGACCTGGCTCCCAGTGGCATTTTCGAGGACTGGAATATAAACCAGCCTCGCTTCTGCGTGATGCTGCACACAGGTAGCCATGGCGCCAGTGCCTCTTTATTGTCCCTGTACCACACGTGCTCTAGTTCCCAGCATGCATCCTCCATGTGAGGCACCTCCATGTCTGTGGTCCTTCTCAGTCGTTGGCAAATCTGGCCTTTTCCTCAAATGTGCAGAATCAGGCTCATCTGATTCAGGTTCTTTGCTCTAAACGTTGAAAATGTTATAACACACATCAGGGCATAGTTCCTCTGGTTTTTAATATTATGGGCAGATATAACATATAATAGCAGAATGCACAAATAAATAATGATGCTACCTAAATAACGAACTTGAAAGATGGCACATATATTACCCACTCTACTTTGATGAATAAATTATACAGATTTAATCTGACAGGTGTTTAATGATAAACATAATACCTTCTGTTCTGCAGGATAATTAGGGAGAAATGGTAAATAGCAGAATTACTTTTAAGGTGCCAATCAAAAATGTTAGTAGTATTCTTCTCTTACTATTAATTCTTAAATATCCTCAAGCTAAGTTTTGATGGTGTTTTTAGATACTGAGTATCTTTTAATAATTATCCCAAAGGCAGCTGTGCACATAAACACACAATCTGTGCATACATGTACACAGAAACTTGTGCACAGATGTGGGTAAGTGTACATGTCACACGTGTGTGTGTCAAAACACTTTTTGCTCAGCCCTGTGCTAGTCTAGACTGAGTTAAAGTTATGGATTCTGCTCCTGTTTACTGAGGTCTTTCTGTGTCTAAACCAACCCTACGTCATGGACCTAAGAATAATGGGTTAAATATGAACTCATATTTTGCGCATTAATACAACTACTGTGCAAACACTATGAACACTCTCCATGGAGGACCCTGAAACCAGATTATTTTTAGGAGAACTGGTGGCTATTTGGAGCTTCTGTAGAGAAAGTCTTTCGTCATCCCATCGCTCTCCATCACCCCTCCCTTCTCTGCCCCACACAACTACATCTTTCCTCCTCCATCACCTCTTTCCCATGACCTGTTCCAGACAAGAGAACTGCAGATCTGAAGTCTTCACTCTTCCTCAGAACTCACCTGGATTAAACATGCATCCTATATATATACATACATATATAAGCATGTGCACATATATGTTTATACATATACACACTTGCATGCATATACCCATTGGGTTTCTAATATGTGGGGCAATTCTAAGTGTTTGTCCAGGCAGATGCTGTGCTTACTGCTAATGCGGGGAGGAACCACCGGGAGGGGGGATGGAAGAGGGGAAGGGAGGGCACTAGTGTCTGTGGGTGGGCCTGACACTCAGGCAAGGAAAGAATTTGGCTCATTTGCTCTATTTTTGTTGGATTAGATCATTAGATAATATATATGGCCTAAGTCTTTGAGCCAAGTAAGTGATAAAGAGGGAAATATTTTTATTTCTTAGTGTGCTCAAAATCATAAACTTTTTTAACAGGAAAAGGACATCTACCTCAAACTAGGATCTTCATTCAGTGCAGCCTCCACTGCATTCTCTGAGCTAAATTTTCTCCTACAGCCCTCTTTCCTGGCCTAGAACACCTCCGGAAGCCCGGCCTGCCCTCCACCCAGCCCTGGCAGGCCCCTCGACCTGGCCTGAGGAGGTCCAGGAGACACATACAGGCTTCGCCTGGCAACAGTTCTCCATTTTAATGAGTCTCTTTTGCCCATAAGACTCTCTCTCTCTCTCTTTTTTTAAGTTTCTGACTCATGCCAGGCTAATTTATTTGGCTTTTTTGGTTTAATGAACACCCAGGTTTTTTTAAACCCACTTAGGACTGTTTTTCTGCCTAATTCTAAAAGCCTGGATTTTTGTCCACAATTATTCCCCACCCTGACTGGCTCACTGCTCCCATTTTCTCTTGTAGCCTTCATCTTCCCAACACCTACAGCCCTTGTCAGTTTGCTTCCTAGTGCGCGCACCCACATGCACACACTCAAACACATAGATACACACATGCGGATACACAAAGGAACACTGGTACACACATTTACATTGATGAGATCCTGGACAAGTGACCCTTACAATGCTGGAGGTTGAAGGTTTGATTATTTCAATTAATACAAGTAAGACAAAGGAGGGGAAGCCTTTCTGAAATGTTATGTGAAAAGTCTATTTCCTCTTCAATTCTGTCTCTTCTGCAGTTCTTTTGTTTTCTTTCCTCAAAGACTTTTGCTTCAAATCAAAGGTCCTCTAAGGATTTGTTTTTCATCTAAGACTAAACTACTGGCTCCTGATTGGGTGGAATTGTGACTTATGGAGTGTGAGAAGAAAGAATTTTCAGTGAAAATTAATTTGCTTTTCTGCCTCTCCTGGGATGACTTAAATATCATAAACATTTTCAGTCTCAAGTTTTGAAATCAGCAGACTTTCACTTTCATTCATTAACCCAAGGGTCCACATGTTATCCCTTTGGGGGAGGCCCAGAGAGAAAAGAGGTGTGTGGGAATCAGCTCCTCTGAGTATCCCTGGGGAGGACAACATGCTCAGAGTCTGCCATTGCTGAAGGTGCCCAGGAGGTGCCTGCCTTCCTCCAGGCGTGTCAGGGCAAGGAGTCTGCCCCCAAGGGGCTGCCCTGGGGCTTTCCCTGCCAGAGGGACCACCCATCCCTCCGCAGTGCTGCCTTGCACTATCATTGCCCTTACTCCATGTCCCTGTGTCATGAGAACATGGTGCCCCGCTATTCCGGTGACACTCTTCATCACGAATCTCCCCATTTCACAGTAGGATATCACTGTTATTTTGATGCCATACCAGGTTTTTGTTTCAAATCCAGCTCTCGACAGACAGTTTTAGATGAACCAGAGAAAATTTGTATAGCCAGCAAAATACCTTTCTCTGGGGATGTTTTGTGCTTTGAGTACATTTAAACACAGTGAGGTAACATTCATGGACTCATAGAGACCTGGAGAGAGAAAGCAACTCCAGAGACATCCCATCCATCACCATGACGCCAGGCAGGCTTCACCTACACCACCCCAGACATAGGTAAATATCCTGTTCTCACAGGTCATCAGGAAAAGAGACTCCACAGCGCTCCTGGGTAACCCATTCCAGTGCTGACTTCCCTTCAACGATGTTGTTGTATTTGTATTACAGGGAAATGTCCCCTACTCAACCGCTGTGAGCTTCAGAAACACAAAATTGTATATTTTGAACCACATGTCACACAGCAGCCTGACTGTCAGCACACTGTTTAGCTGGTATTGAAAATGCCATTTTAAACCATGTACATCTACCCCTGGGCTTGGACCTAACCGGACAGCTCTAATTTTACAGTCAATGCCTGACCATTCATTCCCTGAGGACTCTCTTCCTCTTGAACGTGGCCCTAATTAGATGGTGAGGTTCTGCAGGGGTGCCTTTGTCTTCCTGCTCCCAGGAATCTCAGCCATCAGATCCCTTTCTTTAATTCGTGTTAGTAGAACTGCTGTAAAAAGCAAAGAGCTATTTCACGGAGGTTGTTTGCCAGACACTCGCAAGGCTTTCTGACACTTAGTTTGTTCCTTAGGTTTTTAGGAACTGCAATTCCAAGGAGTCCTTTCCCCGGCTTCCCCGCTCCGCGATGCAATGCAGGAAACCCCAGTATGCTCTCCAAGAGGTCCAGTTACATTTTGGCCTAAGATAATCCACAGAGCCTTTGCAGTTAGAAGCAAAATAGCCATCTCCCTTTCTTTCAGCTGTTTCCCTTGGCAAAGCGGAAAGTCCTAAGGCACCGGATTGGCCAGGAAAGCCCTGACCAAGAGCTGGTAGGAACCTCAGACAGGACGCAGCCCGATGAGTTGCAGTGTGCGCCGTCATTGTCTGGGATGGAGGGTCTGAAATTGACACCATATGCGCCCGGAGGAGTAATTGCTCCAAGGGGGGAGAAAAGCAACATGTCAGAACATTTTAGTAACACCTAATTCATCCTGGGGTTATAAATAAGTCTGATTTTTGCTTAAAAACAAAAGTCGAAAAAATACTTTGACTAGACTAACTTTTGTGACAGTGCTTCCGCTGAAGGTGAGCTTTATTAGGGAGACAACACAAGTAAAGAGAAACACGTAACAACTTTTTTATGGTTTATTTTATGTGATTTTATTTTTTTGCAGTAAATAAAGTGGTTATAGGGCTCCAAGGAAAAGGGCCCAGATGTTAGGGAGTTGTGTGACATTTAGGGGAAACAAGCTGTAAAATGTGGAGTCATAAAACAGGCTGTCAGTGCCACACATCTGGACAATACAGCTGTATGTTCCTAGTGCTGTCGTCACCCAAAGAAAACTCAATAACCTTATTTCACCCCAATTAGGCTGCATACCAACAGGATCAACATTAAATTGCAAGCGGGGAGGGACGCAACATTCACATGGCGCCTCTGTCATCTTTTATCTTTCATTCCAATTTGGTCACTCAAAAATAAATAACTGCTCACGTAGCCATCCCCATTATTATAAAACCCTGTTTAATTTATAACATACTAATAAGTCAGAGTTTGACGGTTCAGACTGTTTGCTATGCCAGACAACAGACTTTCTGTAGCTGAACCTGACCTACCTGGTACGCTGTTACGAGCCCTGCCTACCTTTCCTCTGCCCATTTTGGAGAGTTTGAGTCTAGCCCTATTGGGGGAAGCTCCCCCTGCCCTGTTGGGAAAAGAAATTAATTTTCAGACAACCCAATTTAGTTGGAGGATAAATGCCCCTCTCTATGGCATTGATGCATTTTTCCCCTAATTTTTTTGGCCAGCAATGAGGCACCTTTGCAGTAAGGCAAATATTACAACACCAAAATACCATTTCATCTTTTCATCACTGACAGCTTATGCCATAGGCTATGAAATGCCACCTTTTCTAATAATTGTGTTTCTTCACAGGTGTTAGTAGCAGCAAAACTCATTATGGGCAATGGAGAGAAACTAACCTTACCACTGATAGGGAAACTCTTGAAATTTCAACTTCTCCAGATTAAACTTAAGGACCAACAGCGACGGGAAAATGAAAAGAAGGTACTGTACCCTGGTGGGTTTTCTAAAGACAGCAAGCAGCGAGTGAAATGGGCCAGGTTTCCCCAGGGTGTCTCTCTCTCTCTCTCTTTCTCTCTCTCTCTCTCTCTCTCTCTCTCTCTCTCTCTCTCTCTCTCTCTCTCTTTCTCTCTCTCCCCTTTCATTAGAGACAGAGAGAAATTTCATTGTTGGTTGCCTCCCGCCTGTGCCCTGACTAGGGCAAGGATCGACCTTGCAACTGAGATGAGTGCCCTTGACTAGAACCAAACCCTGGACCCTTCAGTGTATGGGCTGATGCTCTGTCCACTGACCAAAACCAGCTAGGGCCACGTGTCCTCTCTTCACAAGCCGACCATTGTCACCTAGCACATTTAGCTGTTTATCTCAGCTTCTTAGAGAAAAGGCTGCACAAGGCTCTATCGGAGAAATTATATTTCCTCAAAGGCAAACCCATTAAAAATAAGTTCCCTTATTTAGGAATATGACAGTATCCAGGGCCTGTGCCTGAAATCATTTGTATGGCACTCTATTTATATCTAGTGACAAAGAGGGGGACCAAAAAGAGACAGAGAGTCAGGAGAAGTAAATATAAAAAACTGAAAAACCAGCGAAATCAGGGTCCTATCTAAAATTTACCACATGATACTCAACAGGAGTATCTATTAAATAATCGGCTACATCTGTACCTTCATAATAATCTGAATATTTCAGCAGCAATCCATCACTTCTGTTTCCATATTATACGTCTGATTATTTCTTCACATGTAGACTTTTCATTTAATTAGCCTTTGGAAGTCAATTTGTGTGTTTTCCAAAGATTCATCTTTTCATCTGAAAAATATTTTAAAATACTTTTAGTAAAGTAATGCCAGGTTCAAATCCATTTGCTATTATCATTACTCAAAATAAGAGATGTTTTTCTTATTTTTTAAATCATGCTGAAATATTTTGGGAAGATCAGATGCTCCTGTATGTACATATATAACATGTGCCTGTGTGTATGTTTGAAATGGATTTACATATTTGTTGTCCTTTTATGTCCCTAAAAGGAAGAGGTAAAATCAATTCATGTAAGAAGACAAAGTGACCATGTGCCAATAATACCTTCTTCACTTTGGCAAGACCCTCAAATCCAGGTCTCCTACTTTAATTGGTCTCTTGACAGGATAATTGTAGAACAAAAAATAATGCCGCCGTATATTTGTAATGTTGGGCTTTATGTTTTTCAAAGAGATTTCTCATATAGCATCTTATTAACGTGGCACATATTGTCCTCAGGAAATTTCTACTCATATGAGCACAGGCGATGGTCTAGTTTTCCACCTATTGAAGCATTTTCCATCACGTACAGGAGACTTATACCTTAAATACTCAGAGACGTTGGGACTTGGCAGAAGAAAAATTGGAAAATTTGAAACTATAGAAACATCTTTTCTTGCCTTTTTAAATTCCAGTGTCACATGGGAATCTGAATTAGAAAAAATAGACTGTGCGTCCTGGAACATTCCTGCACCTTCTGTTTGCTTTGTGCCTTTTCATAGCACCTACAAATAGATCTAACAGGCTAAAGAGTGTCCGTGTACTTACTTGTTTGCCACCTATTTTAAGCTAGTAATTGTTTTTAATAGGAATAGATTTTAAACTTAAGTTAACAGGTTTGAAGTAACAATAAATGGAATATCCTGAAAGCTCAAGAAATGTTTTTAAAGCTAGCCAGGAGCAATGACATAAAAATATTTCTGAACTGTTATTTTGCTCAGCATTTCTTTGAAACGTGAACTATAATAATATAGTTATGAAATTTTGAAGATATGGAGATAATCTTAATTTGTTGAAAATTCAAGAGTCCTTAGGAATTTGGGGCTTGAATTTTAGATTTATTTACATATTATATATAAGTAATAGATGCTTAAGAGAACTCTGAGCAATTAAGAGCCAACAATTACACAATCTGATTTGATGTCTTCATTAGATCGGGTTCCCAAAATACCAGCCCCAAATCCTCGTGTTGCAACCATATGAGTAAGTGATGAAACCTGATTGGAATGGAATACTTTCCTTTACTCTTGGTAAAGGCAAGTTTAAGGGTTTTTTTGAGGGATGATATAATCTACGTTCATTTCAGCAATACTGCCTAACAGGTCAGTCGGGACAATTGAGGTTAATGTTTGTCAGCCAGGGAGTTTGGCAGAAAGCAAAATAAATATAAAGTATGTAAAACTAACACCATGCTGTGGATTAGAAATTGAAAAACAGAAAAGAGGGCTTTACCCAATTTTCTTCTCTTTCCTAAACCCAGGGTAAGATTCTGAAATTCCTACAGAGGAGTGTGTGTCTCTTCAGGTTTTTAACTTCAATGTGAAATCTATGTAGATGTTTTCTTTCAAATGCTAATTATATTACTTACATCTGTACATTTTCTGAAAAATTTTTAAATGAAGGTTTAAAATATCTCCAGAACAATAATTATAGAAAATATTAGGGGAAAGCTGTGGGCAAAATTTAATATAATTCAGATCCTGTTCTTTACCCCCAAAGAAACAGATATAATGTATCAATATATTTGATCCTGTTTTATTAAATCTTTTCTTAAAAGTAAATGGTAAATAATATATTTTCAATTGCCAGGTACAGTAAAAACTAATTTTTTTGATTCCACTAATTTTAATTTATAACACTTTAGTCTGGGCTCTGCTTAACATCTCATTGGCTTTGACCATGAAGGAAGTTTGCTGGCTAATGAGCAGTATAAAAAAATAATAGAAGAGAAGATAGTTCTTAGAAGTAGAAGTACAGTTTTGAAGCCTTTAGCACATGAATTTCTGGGAGGCAATCCTTGCCTCTAACTGCAAATAAGTTGAATATATTTGAAAACTTTATCTATTTAGAAATAAACTTATTGATTACTTCTGTATGAATACCATGAAGGAAATATATATACTGTATTTCTTTAAATATATTTTAGCATTTCAGAACTTCTGAATATGACTCTTTTACAATTGATCTCAAACTATATTTTATTGTATCTTAAAATGTGAGTAAGTATGTTTTGCTTAGAAATAAATTTTCCCATCACAGCATTATCTCAGCATTTATTCTGCATTTTTAGTTCTTATCAATCTGTTGTTAATTAACACACATTTATTGAAACAAATATTTAGAAAACATTGTAGTGGGAATATATATATTTTCATAATGTTCTTTATAATTTTAAAATAAATTACTTGGTTTCCATTCTGAAATCTGTTTTCATTTAGCCATTATCTGAATATGATAGCATCATTAACAATTTTACTTCTTTTTAATTCTAACTTTTCTGTTATATATTAATTATAAACATTTATTTAAAGCTAAAATACTTCATTGTGATTCAAACTATATTAAGAATTTAACCAACAGAAAATATTTAATCATCAAAAAATACATGAAAAATGGCTATAATACAAAAAATTAACAATTTAATTAGTCAAACTAAATCTAGTTTTCTGTGCCTTGGAGTTGAGTCAAGTTCAGAATATTTGAATAGAGTTTTGGAAAAACAACAAATATATTCTAGTTGTGCTTTTAATTTGTGTATTCAAATAACCAGCCCATATTTTCTTGGATATTTTTAGCATCTTTTTATATAAAAGCAAAACAGTTCTTTCTGGCTTATATACTTAGTACAAGTTGCCTTATTTCCCGATGTACTAGGATGAAGAGAAAATATATATACATGAAAGAACTATGGAGAGAGAGTGTTGGTAAACTTTTCTTAAGACAACTCAAAATTTAAAGCATGTGAATTTGATAAGATGTGACGATAAAGCCTCAGACAGCCCGAGCCTGCTCATAACAGCGACAGAGAAATGGGTCACTTTCACACACATTTTCCAGCTTGCTCCAGCTGAAACCCTGAAGCACTGGAAACCAGCCAATGTAATGCCATTGTGTGTGTGTGTGTGTGTGTGTGTGTGTGTGTGTGTGTGTGTGTGTTTGCTTTAAAAGAAAGACCATAGGGACATACCAGGAAATTATAGGCTGGTTAGTTTTGATTTAGTTGTGGTTAAAATATACAGAAACTATTTCAAGAAATCAAACAGAGGAAGAGCAGGAACTTGGTTTAGAGGGACCCTGCGGATTTAGGGAAGGCGTAACTTGCCTCACTGGCTCGGTGGAATTCTTTAAGGCTGGTTATTGAAATGGGGATACTACCATCAAAACTGGGATCTAAAAAGCTGCAAAATCCAACAATTCATGACAAGTGACTCACTGACTGGCAATTCTGTAAAATAAAAGTGCTTTGCAAATTGGGATCCTTTAATTAATAAAAAACATTTTATAGACTTCATGAAAAATGTGCAGAAACACATATTTAAAAATGAGCAGTATTTAAAAATACAAATAGCTACAATTACAGCAGCTAATAATTGACTATTCGGCACTATACTAAGCTCTTCACACAAGCTATATAATTTAATTTCTTAAAACGATTTTATGAAGTACAGAGTAGTATTCCCAGTTTGCAGATGGGGAAACTGAGGGTGTGAAAAGTTAGGTAACTTTCCCAAGGCTGAATAGCTGCTCAGAGGTGGAGCTGGAATTCAAATCCAAAACTCAAACTTTAAAGACCATGCTCTTACCACTCTACATACTCCTCCCCAGTGTGTCTTGATATTAATGCAGAGTGGCTGTCTTGGCTCAAAACCAGTAGAGTGCCTGCCAGAGATATTTCCCTATGACAGCAAAGGCTCTATTCAGTGATCTGCCAACAGCCAGCTGGTCGCACTAATTGCATGCATACAGCATCCCAAGGTTAAGTGCAGAGTCAGGTCATGGAAAGTAACTAAGCTCAGCAAAGACAAAGACCACTGAGCTAACTGACCACCAATTCCAAGGGAATCCTGACTTCATTTCCAGTCCTGTCCCCACCCAGAAATGACCTGGTCTCTGTGGGAATCTCTTAGAACTAGACTTCCTGAATTATTCTAAACATTCTTGCCCCTTCTCTCTACCCTTCTGGATATTGAGGTAAAACGGTGATGTTCAACTGGTGTGCCACAAGAATGTTTAAAACATGCAATACCTAACTGCTTAGTCAGGGGCACTGACCTCTTTTCCCTTAGATTGTCACATAAAATAATGACAATAGCCAACATGACAATAGCTGTCTGGTGTGAATGAATCAAAATAAGTTTTTGGTCAGATTGGGAAAAAATGTATTTTTTGGTGTGCCACAGAATTTTGGTAATCATTTTATGTGTGCCATGCGATGAAAAAGGTTGAAAATTGCTGAGGGATAATAACATTGGCTGATCTTGTTGCTAAAGCTCTGAATCTCATAGAGTCCTACAGGAGACAGACATTAGACATCAGACCCACCACCTCACCACCACTACTGCAGGCTCCTAACTCAGTCCCATCCATTATATTTCCTGTTTGTCAGGAAAGTGAGGAGGAGAGCAGAGGGCAAAGAATAAATATAAAATACAGAAACGGAAAAAAGAAATGTTCATAATGCCATAACCAATCAACAACTTGGTATAGTCTTTTGTCCTTTCTGTGGATTAGTTTCTTTATATAGCTGCAATCATAGTAAAAAGAAATTATTCAGCTTTTTAAAAATTAATATATTTTTTACTCCTTACCACACAGCATTCTGTATTAATTTACTGCTTGTATAATATTCTATGGACTGCCATAATTTTCTTAATCATTCCTCTATTGTTGAGCACTTCAATTATTTCCATATTTTTTCAAAAAAAACAATGTTTTGATGAACAACTTTGTAGTATAGAATTCTTGATTTTTTAAAATAATTTCCTTAGAATAGGTTTATAGAAATTGATTAATTGAGCCCCTAAATGTCCCCATAACCTTGTGATTCCAAAACAGGTTCTAGATCCATTTAGACTCTGTTCTCCATTTTTTTAAAAAATAGTTCTCTGGTCAAATGAACTTGGAAATTACTGTGTTAAGTTTTGGAGATTTCATAGCACATTAGCTTATTACAAATGGGCAGTTTCAGGAAAATAAGTCTGTTTAGTCTGTCTTTCAAACTTATTTGACACCATACATTTCTTTCAGCCCATCTCTTGTCCTCTCACCTGTGACTAGTAGAATAGATTGTTTATAAAGTAGAGTGATATCTTGACAGAGAATCAGAGTAGCATTCAGGACACAGAGCCAGTTTCTCATAAGCCACATAATGACGGAATGGCTTAGTCACATAACCTCCATGAGTATGGTCTTTACCTACGTCCTTAATAATATTTGGTGGGAATCTTATGATAGAACATATAAGACACACACACACAAAATTATATACAAATATGAAGAAGCACTATTAACCAAAATAATAAGATGAAGTTGAGTGATTTACCAATAGTTCCACTGGCTTTTACCTTCCATTCATTGTGAGGAATAACAGAACAAATACATCAAGGAGTCATTTAGAATAAAATACAACCTAAAATATTTGAAGTATCAAATAACTACGCTGCCATGTTTCAGACAGGGAGAATTTGTATTTTTTCCCTTTAAAAAGTGAGACTAACAAGATTAAGAATTTTTAAATAGGTGTCACTTGATACTCAACTGAGTACATCAAATGTTCATACTATTTTTGGTTGTTGCTAAGACAAGAACTCACCATCTGCTATGTAGCTTAACTGGTTAAGAAATCCCTGTGCCTATCCAAGGCCTTCTCACAGTAGGAGACACCCAGATGCTTTTTGTACACGTCACATTTTAAATAAAATGTACTTTGTAATGAACTTGAGTCTCCCTTCATATGCTGAGAAACATGTGTTCCCTAAACATAGTGGAAAGAGGGTCCTTTTGGATACACCCTCTGATATTTTTGTCTTGAATTGGCAAGAGTTTGCCTCTGAGTTCTTCAAGTTGTGAGCAGATCACCATAGAATAAATAGGAGTATGCATGCTATGTTAGCCAGCAGTGAAGAGGGTCAAAGAAGAAGGGTAAACAAATAGTAGCATATGATTTAGGAGGGACCAACTTTCTGAATACTCCGCTATTCAGGCTCCCTTTGCCCTAACCTGCCCCTAAATTGCAAAGCATAAGCTCATATGTCCTGGAGGGGCTTATTCAGAATGAGAGAGAGCTGAGGAAAAGGAGAGGAGATGGGATGTGACCTTTGTGTGCTCGGAGCTTGGTAATAAAAGGATGCTTTACCTTTGGACCAAAGTAGAATTCTAGAGGTTAACAGTCAATCATTGTCCAGAACCCGAGGGTCAAAGGGACTGTCCTGGTTCAGTTCTCAAGTATGGGGGGCAAGAGGAATAAGGAACACAAGTAGGAAGACCGCCACTGGAGTCAGCCCTGGGGGAGAAAAAGGGATTGGGTAGAGCAAAGAACATGCTCCGAAATCTCCCAACGGCTTCTCTGTCTGAACCTGGCTCCTGGGAAGACAAGGTGCCTCCCTTTGCTTCTGTTTCTACCATACAGTGTCTGCACCGGGCCTTCTCACAGCAGAACAGTCCAGATGCTACCATGCAGTGCAGATATAACTGCTCTACCTGGGAAATCCTTTACAGAGTGAAATCCTGCCAACTGAAGATGCATCATTGTTAATGGAAAACACAGAACACTGAATTGTATAGAGAAAACAGTAACGATTATATAAAAATGATGCATAAACATAATTTAAAGAATGCATTAAATATCATCTTCCACTCATTTTCTCTGGATGATGGAATTATGGTGATTTTTGTAAATTCTGTATATCTTTCCCAAATTTTCAGGAATGATATTTTTTATAATTTAAAAAAGTTATTTAAAGAAGTGAATCAACATTTATAGATATTTTAAAAATACTTTTGTGAAGGAGGGAGGTAAATATTGATACAGTCTCCTAGCACCCACCCCTCCGCTCTTCGTGCATAGATGTGCCTCATCACCACTTAGGCTCAGCCAGATCTCCACCATCCTGGCCTGAAGATTGAATAGATGAGTAGACAGTGATTAACTGAAATAAACTTAGTCCACCTGACAGTAGAAAAACCATTTCTTGCTCACTGTATGATTTGGAAGAAAAAATGTTCTCTCTTTTCAGGCCATAGAAGACAGATTTAAGTTAGAAAAGGAGGAAGGGAAAGCGAAAACTCCCAAGGAAAAGAAGGCCGCAGATGCCAAAGCTGCCAAAGGAAAGGGGAAGGACCAGCCTGAGGCAAGCACAACAGTGAAAAAGAACACCCAGTTAAAACGGAGGGGAGAGGAAGATGGGATCAAAGTTTACATCGGTCAGTAAGCTGCTCCTTGTGTTGGTTGCCTTTCACTTCTTGCCTTATCACCTACTGAGAGCAATTCCCCAGCCTTTTCACTGTTTATAAAACCATAAATCACATACTACCCATCACCCCCCGTAGAAAAATAGTTCTATTTGCAATTCATTTATGTTTTCAGCAAATATTTATTTAGCATCTGTCTTGCTATGGGCACATTTACATAATACACATAAAGAATGAAATAATGAGCGAGCTGTTGTGGCACTGGGGAGCTTACTATCTTGTTGGGAACGTCTTTTAAAAGGCAGACATAATTATAAAGCAAAGTAAAAAGTGGTTATTGTCATGAGTGAAATACAGTGGTAAAAAAATTAGACCAGTTACTGTGAGACTCAGAGCTTCCTGGCCTCAACTTCTCCAACTATCATTGTGTCTTAGAGAAACTTGAAGTTTCTTCCTTTTTAGATTGTTGGTATAGAAATGATTTCAATTAGATAGCTATGAGCAATTCATTGCCACCTTCCCCTGAGTCCAAATGGAGCTACCTGTTGTTATTTGCATAGCATGTAAATGAGATGGCAGGCCTTCCCATCCCTCACCCCATGTCTATCTCTGCTCAAAATGCATTAACTAGGCTTAGAAGCACTGACATTATGGATTCCATGGGAAATATCAATGCTGATTTGTTTAGGGATAGAATAAAAATCATTACCTGAGAGTTAAAAGTGTGTGCACCTATTGCACTATTTAAAATTGATCTTAGTGGGATATTGTGGGATATAACGTTTTCAGTTACCATCCACTCTCAATTGCTGTCTAACCCACACTCAGCATTCACACCTATTGGCATAAATACCCGGAATACTTTGGTAGGGGGCATGTCCATATTCAATATTTCCCTCTCCTGTAAACACCTCTCCTTATAAAATACCACAAAGCTGCAGCTACTCGTAATTCAGGAGTAAATCCAGATGTTGCTCAAAAGAGATTAGAAACAAAAAAAAAATCACAGCCTAAACTTTGTGGGTTTTTTAAAACAAAATCCTAAGCACACATTTTCCATGACCACAGGCCCTGTGTATGTTTGTCCTCCTATTACGCCTATGTCTCATTTGCAAAAGTGATTTAATATTTTGTAAAATGGCTTCAGCCTTCTTACTGGAAGGGCAGTAATGAGAACCAGTTAGGACTGCATTCCAGCCAGCTGGACTGATTTTGGCAAGCCAGGGGATTGTAAACGCATACATAATGTACACAGCCATGGAACTGGCTGAGTGCAACCTGTTCTTTTAAAGTGACACCTCCTTTTCTTTCTGGTATTGTGGACAGATGACGAGCCAGATGATGGTGCCCAACATTACATTATAGTTGTGGGCTTCAACAATCCTCAGCTATTAGCGATCATGACTGAACTCGGCGTTCCCATAAGCAGCGTGATAAAAATATCTTCGGAGAATTATGAACCTTTGCAGGCACACCTGGCAGCAGTTAGCCAGCAGCAGGAAGTGGTTCTTCAGCCAGAAGGTATGCAGCCTGCTCCACAACGTACTGGGTCCTTCAGTATTCCCCGCTGTCCTTAAAGTACAAATGCACGTTTCTGTCCAAACATAGTCATACCTTACATACGTTCTGAAATCCTTTCAAGACTTGGATTCAATGTTTATTCTGCTTGCACTAGCCAGGTGTTGTAAATTTTGCAAATTAAAATCATCTTCTGTGTTTATATTGCTACACAGCCACAGAGAACATAGATGGCAGGTCAAAAGACTTGGTTCTCCAACTACATTTCTCTGGCACATTTGATCTGTAACTTTGACCTAGAGCATGGGGTGGGTAGGTCTGCTGTAGAGAAGTCACAGTCACCAAGTGGCTCAAGGGAGATCATGGCCTTGGATGCTTGCTGTGCTTTGCTCCTGGCTTATTGTGATTACCCAGAAGGGGCACCTTATCTTCCGGGCCTTAGAGTAGTGAGTTATGGGATGAAGCCCCCACCACACTACCATTCAGTCATTGGAGCCTGGAGCTCTTCATCTAAGGCAGTGGTTCTCAACCTTCTGGCCCTTTAAATACAGTTCCTCATATTGTGACCCAACCATAAAATTATTTTCGTTGCTACTTCATAACTGTAATGTTGCTACTGTTATGAATCGTAATGTAAATATCTGATATGCAGGATGGTCTTAGGCGACCCCTGTGAAAGGGATCGCAACCCACAAGCTGAGAACCGCTGACTAAGGGCTTTGTGCCTGACCACCTCTGTGGGAAGGAACAAAATGCTGCTGCATCCGTTAGACGATAGAACTGGGATTTGGTATATAAGCCCATTGACCCAGAAGTCCAAGCTCATTCTGACATCTACTGTTACTTTTATTGTTATTTATTAATAATACCATTTGCATGGTGTTTTGTAACTTATGCAGCTACATCCCCTTTTCTATAACACTACGTTTTTAAAATGCCTGTTCCAAGTAAGAAATTGCTGCCACTGATGATGATAATAGCTATCATTTATTTGATACATGCAATGATTCATATAGTTTTCAGAAATGTGCTTCATTTCCATTTTCCCAATAAGGACTCTTTGCCTAGAAGCAGTTATTAAGTAAGAGTAGAGATTCAAACCTAGATACTTCTATTTCAAAGATATTTGTAACATTAAATAATTCATTATTGGAGCCAGTGGTGGTGGTGGTGGTGGAGGTGTGTGTGTGTGTGTATGTGTGTGTGTGTAGGAGGGAGGGGAGGAATGCTGCATAAACTTCATAGTCTCTCGGTACCAGGGGTCCTCAAACTACGGCCCGTGGGCCACATGCAAATACAAATACTGTATTTGTTCCCGTTTTGTTTTTTTACTTCAAAATAATATATGTGCAGTGTGCATAGGAATTTGTTCATAGTTTTTTTTTTAAACTATAGTCCGCCCCTCCAACGGTCTGAGGGACAGTGAACTGGCCCCCTGTTTAAAAAGTTTGAGGACCCCTGCTCTATACAAATTATTTAATTTATAAAAATAAATAATAGAAAAATAGTCTAAGTAGACTAATGAGATATTGGTAGTAGAGCCTATTTTAGCTATAGATATAATAAACATAAGTATTTTAAATTTTCAAGTGTAACTATATGGAAAACTATCATTATTTTATAGTCAGAGCACAAATGCCCAGAGAAGCCAGTATTTATGTTAATATGACCAAGAGTTAAGTGAGGCATAAATTGGTGAGCCAGTTTGTTTTTAGCTATTTAGGAAAGAAGAACCAAATT
>NW_006290034.1:11631164-11631551 GCF_000327345.1 Myotis davidii
AGATATTTGTAACATTAAATAATTCATTATTGGAGCCAGTGGTGGTGGTGGTGGTGGAGGTGTGTGTGTGTGTGTATGTGTGTGTGTGTAGGAGGGAGGGGAGGAATGCTGCATAAACTTCATAGTCTCTCTGTACCAGGGGTCCTCAAACTACGGCCCGTGGGCCACATGCAAATACAAATACTGTATTTGTTCCCGTTTTGTTTTTTTACTTCAAAATAATATATGTGCAGTGTGCATAGGAATTTGTTTATAGTTTTTTTTTTTTTTTTTAAAACTATAGTCTGGCCCTCCAACGGTCTGAGGGACAGTGAACTGGCCCCCTGTTTAAAAAGTTTGAGGACCCCTGGTCTATATAAAAAGGTCTTATCATTAAAAAGCACTATT
>NW_006290034.1:11632343-11633811 GCF_000327345.1 Myotis davidii
TTTCCTCCTATTGTAGGACTTCCACTCAGCCAGCGTTCCTGTGGGTCTGGGTGATGTCCCTTCCGTCTTTTAGTTTCACTTTTGAAATGGTTGTTCGAGGCGGCAAACTCCGGCGTTAACCTATGCCGCCATCTTGGTTCTCCAACATAAGTATTTTAAATTTTCAAGTGTAACTATATGGAAAACTATCATTATTTTATAGTCAGAGCACAAATGCCCAGAGAAGCCAGTATTTATGTTAATATGACCAAGAGTTAAGTGAGGCATAAATTGGTGAGCCAGTTTGTTTTTAGCTATTTAGGAAAGAAGAACCAAATTATTTGCATTTATAACTAGTTATGCAGCAAATAAACACTAACTTGGTCAGAAAGCCGTTGAGTAGTAAAACTGCTCCTATACAAATGCAATGTGAAGTGATAAAAATAGTGAACATATTAGCTCCAAAATATGTAACCGTATCATAATCTTTCAACTGTAAGATGAATGGGATGGGACAAGCTCATATTTAACACCAATTTCAGAAGTAAAATCCTCTGAGTTCATAATCATATAGTCCAGGTCTAAAGTCTTCTCAAAATTGCATTTCTTTTTTTGCATTTTCTGGAACTGTATAAGACATCTTGCATTGCATATGACGTGCCATGTCCACTTATAGTGGGAAGAAATTCAACACTCCCATTTTGTAGTATAAACATGTTGCTATTATTAGCTATAGAAGCTGAAAAATTGAAGAAAGAGAATACCATAAAAGAACTTGACGTTTTCTGGAAGTACTTGGAACCGATCTTGAATAATGAGAAGCCTGAAACAAGTCTCTTTGATGTTGCTCGATTTCAATACACAGTCAGGGCGGATGACTTTCCTTCCGACTGGTCGGACAGCCAGATGATGGTGAGTACCCGCAATAAATAGAGTGAGTGCTGTGCACATGGACACTGTGGTTCCATTTACCCATTCCTTCCTTCCACAGATATTTATTGATCATAGACTATAGGTAAGGTTTTGTCCTTTATCTTCAAGACAATTGAGAGCATTGAATGCCCAGTAATGGTTATAGACTGAATCTATAGCTTTCAGTGTATGAATTAGTGACAAAGAATAAGAGGTAGATGAAGAGCCTTGCCCGAGTAAGCTCAGTTGGTTAGGGCACTGTCTCAATACACCAAGATGGGGGGCTCAATCCTGCAGTGTGATGTATTTCAGCTGAACTGAAAGCACATTCTTGGGAGGGACCACATGAAGTGAGTGCTCTGAAGGGAGCTGGGCAAAGCAGGGTGAGGGCGGTAGATGAGTGTCTGTGGTCAGGGACTTGGATAGCTGCCAAGAAAAAAAAAACACACCAAAAACCCCGAGGAGAGAGGGATCACAGCCTAGAACAGTTTCTGAGCCAAAGGGTAGGTGTCCATGGCCATGAGTTGGAGCATGAACTTTTCTCATTAGGAGAGTCCCTGATTCTTTTTTCTTGAGA
>NW_006290034.1:11634211-11655096 GCF_000327345.1 Myotis davidii
CTATAAAAATTAATTTAATTTAATTAAAAAAATCAAACAAAACATAGCTACTTCTAGTAGAAGTAGACTAGATACATGGTATAGATACATGGTGTCACACTCTCAGCTATGTCTTTAAGTTGCTAATGGCCTCATATCCAAGGCAGGAGTCAGACAAAGAGCCTTCTTCCTCTGTGGAGGAAGGAAAGCATTAGTACCTTTGGCTGCAAACAGGCAGGCTGTATTTCTGCTCAACCAAGGTAATGAAAGCTTTACATCAAATAAATGCCCATCAAGAAGTGCTAACTTGCTCATGTAAGACATCTGTAACATCTCAAGTTAAGACCTGGGTTGCTGAAATAATTTTCTGGCTTTTAGCATATGATTTGCTGTTTGATTTAAAAATAAATTAACTAGTTAGACTAAGGGGTCACTGGGCAGAACTTTTACTATATTTCTTTAAAATACAAACAAACAAAAACATTTTTTTATGCCAGGCTTTGGGTAAATACCAGGCTGAAGCTTAACTGAAGAATGCACAGAATGAGAGTAGACACCTGAAGACCAGACTGACAGGTGTGCTGTGAAGATGGGCCGAGCTAGACACTGCCCTGACTCCTGCCTGCCTGTGATCACGGGCCCCACAAGAAGCTATCTCACCCTACCTTCCTCTGCAGCTCCAACATAGGATGAGCCTATTGAATCCTCCCTTGCTTTCAAGCAGACAGACCTAGTGATAGCAGTGCCTTTCTACTTCTGGAAATGAAAGCCCAGGTGATAGAAGCATCTGATTTATAACTGACCTGCCAGATCATAAAATTTGTGGGTATTAGAGGAGCGGTGGTCTATCAGGATTTCTTAGTTGTTGTTTTTTCCCTTAAGGTAGCACAGGTGAAAGAAAAGGGGAGGCAGGGAGGAAAGGAAGAAATACTGACTGCACACACTGCAGTGTACTTGCACGGATGATGTCAAAGCTGTGCAGTGCTTCCCATGTGCCTCCTGCATAGCCCAGCGAGAAACCATGCGCAGCTGACCTTGGGCTGAGGAAGTGGAAATTACCTATCTGATGTGCTGTTTTAGAAACTGAGGTACCGAGAAAATAAGCCACACTGCTGAAACGAATGAATAGGGTGCTTTTTACTCAGTTCAAGCATTAATTCAGCTCCTAACAATATTAGGTAGCCATAAGGCCCTCCAAAAGGAAGTGAACAAGAAGAGTTCAACAAAGGAAGACTCAGGTGCCATGGCTGGGATTCAGTGGCTGGGGAAGTGCTTTCCTATAAAAAGTGATAGGTTTGACGATGAGGTATCACCTCACACCTGTCAGAATGGCTATCATCATAAATCAACAAATAAGTGCTGGAGAAGGTGTAGAGAAAAGGGAACCCTTATGAACTGTTGGTGGGAATGCAGATTGGTGCAGCCACTGTGCAAAACAGTGTGGAAGGTCCTCCAAAAATTAAAAATGGAACTGCTTTACAGCACAGCAATTGCACTTCTGGGTATATATCTGAAGAAAACCAAAACACTAATTTGAAAGAATGTATGCACCCTTGTGTTCATTGCAGCATTATTCACAACAGCCAAGATCTGGAAACAGCCCAATTGCCCATCAATAGATGAGTGTTACATTTACATAATGAAATGCTACTCAGCCATAAAAAAAGAATGAAATCTTACCATTTGCAACACCATGAATAGACCTAGAGGGCATTATGTTAAGTGATGTAAGTCAGTCAGTCAAAGACAAATACCATATGATTTCACTTATATATGGAAAATAAAGAACAATATAAATAAATAAATAAATAAATCAAACAGAAACAGACTCATAGATACAGAGAACAGACTGATGATTACCAGAGGGGTGGGGGCTGAGGTCAGGGTGGAAAAGGTGAAGGGATTGAGAAATGTAAATTGGTAGTCACAAAACAGTCATGGGATGTGCTGCAAAGGGAATGTAGTCAACAGTATTGTATAACTATGTACAGTGTCAGCTGGGTACTGGAAATATGGGGGAGAACACTTTATAAAGTATATGATTGTCTAACCACTATACTATACACCTGAAACTAGTACAAAATAATATTGAATGTAAACTGTAATTGAAAAAGAAAACAACATTTTTAAGTGATAGGTTTAGCTGTTAAGGTAGATACACACCATATATCTGATTCCAACAATATGAAATGAGTAACTGATTTTCACCAATTCTGTCACCTATAGCTGGAATTGGGCACGAGCATTTTTGAAAGCATTGCCTGTTTGATGTACGACACCCTGGACTGGAAAAGGCAGCATCAGCACTATTTGGAGAGCATGCAGCTGATTAAGGTCCCACACGTGGTTAGTGAGAAACCTATCTTAGAAGCCACGCTAGCTTCTGAGGTAGGCACGTGCTCAAATGTCTTTTCATGAATGGAATGATTAACTGAACAACTTAATTTTCACTTTTATAAAACATATGAAGAAAACATCATATAAATACTTGTAGCAAGGTCATACTGCCTGTTGGGATTTAATAGGTGAGGATAGGATCAAGGGAAGACCACTCAGGGACTGTCTGAAAGAGTACCTATGTGGTGGGGGCTTTCTAAGCTCCCCAGCTCCCTGCCACATGCAGAGGTGCCCCACCATTCCCAGCCCATTGTGCAGTAAGTGGTCTGGAACAAGGAGAGCTGGCAGTCGGTTAATGATGATATCTGCTTAGCGCCTATAATGTGCTAATGCTGAGTGAGGTCTGACCTTGCAACAATGAGCAAGACTCCCCCCCTGTCCTCCTGTGGAGGTTAACTTTTAAAAAGGACAGCAGTCAAGTCAAGAGCAGTTTCAGCACAGTCAGCTCAGGAGAAGCCGTAAAACATGGCACCTACCTTGGTCTGGAGGAGCAGGAAAGAGAGGAGGCAGGAAAACCTTACCAGGCGGGTCAGTGATGTGGTGAGGCTGAGTAGAAGTTGCCTAAGGCAAAGCCAGATGAGGGAAAGGGACAGACTGGCCTTCTCAAGAAAGGGGCAGAGATGTATTAAGCCATGGAGGTCAAAGAAAAGAATTATTATGGCACAAACCAGGACCACGGTGCCCGCAGGCCATATGGGCACAGTGGCGAATATTAGCATGAACTAAAGCTGGGTAGGAGCCAGGATGCCCATTGGTGCTGAGTTAAAGAGTCTGAGTCTCCTCCTAAAGGTGATGGGGACCATCGGAGGATTCTGAGAGGGAAGAATGGCATGATTCGGAGTCACCCAGGGAGGAAAAGCTTTTTGACTCTCAGTACCCCTTCTCCCCATCACATTCCTGGCTAGTGAGCTCTGTTAGGAAAAATGGGAAAGTGTCTGTACCCACTAACTTCTTCCTTTTGTTTGAGCCTAATATCAGCACATGATTTTGTGGTGGGAACATAATCATACAATCTCAGAATCCTGTCAGATCCCATCAGACCCGCATTTTACGAAAGCATCTCCCAGCTGGACATCTCAGTTGTTTCTTTATAATTCTTCTTCTTTTAGGCTCCACAACCTGTTGCCCCAACCCCTGGGAAGAAGAAAGCACAAAATGAAGAATTACAAGCTCTACCATCAGCACGTATGAGACCTGTTGTTGGAGGCTCTAGGCCAGCGGTTCTCAACCTGTGGGTCGCAACCCCTTTGGAGGTCGAACAACCTTTTCACAGGGGTCGCCTAAGACCATTGGAAAACACATATATAATTACATATTGTTTTGTGATTAATCACTATGCTTTAATTATGTTCAATTTGTAACAATGAAATTGAGGGTCACCACAACACGAGGAACTGTATTAAAGGGTCGCGGCATTAGGAAGGTTGAGAACCACTGCTCTAGGCCATGCGCTGGGGCTTTGGAATAGTAACTGTCCACTGTACTGCTTTTAGTTATCCCTTCCCCTGCAGATCCTCTGCCTGATAGTGCAGGGTCATAGTCTGAATCGGTGGATGAGATTTTACTGGAAGACCTGGAGAGTGCATCTTGATTGAGCAATCACATTTTGTCTATTTTACAGTGGCTTCTGTCATCACAACGGAAGTAGACATGAGATATTACAATGATTTGCTGAATCCAATTCCGGAAGAATTCATTTCTGTGCCCCTGATACTGCACTGTATGCTGGAACAGGTAGGTGAATAACCGACCTGTTCAGTCATTGCCTCTCTCATTGCTTCCATTTTTAAAAATGATTTTAAAATTACATACATAATACCTGAATGCATTTTCCTGTACAAAGATTAGAACATTTTAGATAAAACTAAAGTTTGCTTTGATCTTCAATCCCCTTTCTTTTGCTATGCTCTGGAATTGTTTCTCTAACAATGTTTCTATAACATTCCTTCAAATCCTTAAAACTGTCTATGTCTTTTGTCATTTTAATGAAAGAGAAAAAGGAGTTGGATAGGTGGATAAGGTGTTTAATGGTCTTTAACTATCTTTAACATTTCTTTTATACTTGTAGATTTAATCAGAGTTTTCTATTTCCGAGGCCAACTTCAGGCATTCATGTTTTTTTTAGAAATATGTCAATCTTATTTGTGTTTTGCATATCATACAAAGTTCTTTATTCACTTATATGCATTTTTAAATTTCCTTCATATCTGGTTATATTCCTTTTCTATCACTGATCTTATTTATTTGTACCCTCTCTTTTATTGATCATGGATGTCAATGATATATCTATTTGTATTTATCTTTTCAAAGAACCAGCATTTGGTTTCATTGATCAACTCCTTTTTACCTTTTTTTTCTCCTCACTTATCGTAATTATGTCCTTCTGCTTTCTTTGGGTTTAGTTTGTATTTCATTTTAATTGAAAGCTTATTCTATTTATTTTTACTCTCCTTTACTTCACACAAGTCTACATGTTTCCATCTGAGTATTTCTTTGGCTACATCCTGATGTTCTCAATTCTAAAGATTTTTCTTTTTCTTGACACTATTTGTTATGGTTAGTAAACATGATATGCATGTTTAAAATATTTTTTAATGATCTGGACTTTTTGAGTGATTTGGTGTACATGGTCACTGGTGAATTTTTAACATGTATTTGAGAAGAGTTTTTTTATTAACTCATTTAATCCTTCAAACAACCCTATGAAACAGGAACTATTTTTATTTCTTACTTTACAGATAAGAAAACTGAGGCATGAAAAGGTTAAGTAACTGGTCCAAATAGTAAGTGGCAGAAACTGCTTCCTACTTAAAACCAGTCCATGTGAGTGGAAAAGTAGGATTGCAGTCTTTTAAGGCCTCACTTTCTCCTTTATGCAGGAGTCTCTTGCCCTTTACTGACCTCACCATCCATCTGTAACTTTTCTATCTTAAAGAAAGAGTGACGACTTGACCTGAACCCCAGTTCCTCCAAGTCAGTAGCCTTGGGCCTGATCCAGTCACCTAACTTCAGTCCACCCTGGCTTCTTTCTCTGTGATGGAAAATAATATCTAGTCCACCCAGAGCATTATTGTGAGGCTTAACTGAGATAATGTACATGAAGGTGAACCACATAGTCCTAGGCATTTGGTTGGCACTCAATATTTATTAAATCTGAAGGCACTCAATAAATATTTATTACTCTTTTGCTTTAAGAGAAAGAGTAAATCACTAAGAAAAAATTATACTGTTATTTTGATTTCTATCATAGAAAATTTTCTTGTTTACCATTTGTATTTTGTTATCTATTCTAATACATATATTAAAGTTATATATTTTTTAGTCAGTGGTAATTATACTACCACTTTGTCTAAGCACTGTATTTTATTTGTGGAAACTGCCTGGTTTTTACTAAGAGCAATAGAAATACATGAATATCATAAAGAGCTGACCATTAAACCAGTTCCTCCCAATTCTTTATCATAACAGGTTGTGGCAACGGAAAAAGACCTCATGCCACCCAGTCTGGTGGAGCTGCCGCCCAGAGCCGATGGGCTGGACCACAGAATCGCAGCTCACATTGTGTCCATCCTGCCCTCTCTCTGCCTCACTGAGAGTGAGAAAAAGGTCAGATGGCCTGAGAGAGCCAAGTGCTTACATGCTTTGAAAAAGTATAAATTCTCTCTTTAAATCAGTATTATTTCCATTTGAATAGAATCTCCATAAGATATTTTTTCCTCAAGAAGAAAGTGAAAGCAAAGCAGCACCCAGAGGCCCTTTGCTGCTGAATTACCATGATGTGCACGCCCACAAGAAGTATGCACTGAAGGTACTAGTAACCCACCTACCCTGAGGATGACTGCCTCTGGAAAGCCCGTTTGTAATTACTCAGTTAAAGAAATATTAATCTGATAGCCTTGCCAATGTCAATTACACATCATACACAAAATAAATACCTGTTTGCAAAGTGAGAGCTCAGAAAACGGAAATGGATAAGGGAGAAATTATGTCAGCAAAGAAAGCTTGCCTAATGATAGTGGTCCAGTTAATCATCACATTGATTATGGCTACACCAAATTTGCATTAAAACTTTATAGTTATTTGCTTTAAATATCTGCTAATATGAAAAACTAGTAGAGGCCAGAAAAGATTCTCAGAAGGGAGAGAAGAGTACATATGAGACTTTGGCAGTTTGTCACTGTGAATGAAGAATCTGTCATTTCTATGTACCAGGAACCTCTGGCAAAGTGAGAACTAGCTTTTGTGACCCTCAGCAAAATACCAATAGTTTGTCTTCCCCAGTTACCAGTGATTTCCCCTGTTCCCAAATAATGAGAGGGAAGGTATTATGTTTTGCCTTCTCCATATGCATGAGTCACTTGGCAGCTGCTTTCATGTCTTCTGTTGTGCTGCTCTTTTTCATCAGGACCAAAAGAATTTTGACCCAATTCAAATTGAGCAAGAGATGCAGTCCAAGTTGCCACTATGGGAATTTCTTGAGTTCCCTCTGCCCCCACCATGGAATAGCACAAAACGTCTAGCTACAATCCATGAGCTCATGCACTTTTGTACAAATGGTGAGTATACTGCTCTATCTTAGCTTAAACTCATTCACTTATGGTCTTGTGTGCCTCTTTAGATTATACCCTAAAGTATTTTGATTGTTGAAAGACCTTTCAGAGTCCGGGGGTGGGTATTTTGATTGACTACAATTTTCTTATCCTGAATAATGTTGTTAGCAATACTAATGATAGCTACAATGCTTAACCTTCTTCAATTTGCTGCATTGGGTTTTGGCTCTACTGTGTTTCCATAACAAGAATAGTATATTTTTTATTTTCTCTTTCTCCCCACCCCGTATGTCATATCTCCTCGTTGACATCATTGGAGATGATATGGGAATCCCTATTGTAGTTAGAAAGATAGATGGAGGAGAGAGCCTCCTGTCGGGGTGGTGCTGATGGTGTGTTGATCCACTGAACCTCCTCTCCCAACAGGAAGGGCCATTTTATGCTCTTAAAGAATGGTGGGAAAGAGGGGTCATTAAGAATATCTGAGATCTGCTCTGGCTGGTATGACTCAGTTGGTTGTGCACCAAAAGTTTATCGGTTCGAGTCCCGGTTATGGGTTCGATCTCCTGTAGGTGGCATAAAAGAAGCAGCAGATCCCTGTTTCTCTCTCTCCTCCCCTCCTCTCTTTCTAAAAAAAAAAAAATCAATTTAAAGACTATCTAAAATCAGCTTCTCATTGCAGAGTTTGCTGGAATTTTATGTTATAGACAATCATTCTCTAAAACAAATTCTATTTCCACCTGAAGCTGTATAAAGATACATTCCTACTTATAAGAAGGAATAAGAAATTACATAAACATCTTTTTTTTTTTTTACAATAAAGCATGGGCAGATTCTTCCTTCTCATTTCTTTTCTAACTCTAAGCAAATTATTAATTATTTTTATATTGATTTATATGATTAGTTGTTAATACCTACCTCTCACCCCTCTACCTTGGACTTCTAAAATGCAAGAACCAAATTTTTTCTTTGAGTCTCAAGCCCCTATCAGAAAGCCTAATGCATAGAAAATAAAAATGAATGAGTGAGTGAGTGAGTGAATGGATAGATGCACTTAGTGTAAAAGAGTAAATATGCAAATGAATAGATCCCATTGAAAGCTGATAACTTTTGAAGTGCGGTTATGGAATCCATAGCACCAGTTAAAGTGGGTGGAAAGAGGCCTTTTCTAGTCCTCATGAAGAGGAAATTCTACTGAATATAATAGCATATGTTAGACACAAGTGAGTAATTTTTTTGTTTAAAATTACAATAGCAGAGGGTGCTTTTGCTTTAAAAGAATAAGTTTTAAGCATATTCTACCAATGTGGTACCCTGGAAAGTCCATGTGAATTAATCTAGACACCTAATATTTATTAAGCTATGAAGTAATTGGGGAGCATTATCTTGATAAATTATATCTTGATTATGTAGCTTTCTTATTATTAGGTGCCTTTGATGTTTATTGTAGAATTGCGGAGCCCATATTAGTCGGATCAACACCCATATGGTGTGACTCCCTTGTTATTCTGGTGGACACCCCCCGCCCCACCACTGGTTGCCCCCCTGTACCGTAAGAGCATCCTAGCAGCACAGATCCTGCTTTCTTACAGAACCCTTGAGCTGGAATGAAGTAGAAAGAGCCTTCAAAGTGTTTACTTTTGAGAGCCTGAAACTCTCTGAGGTTGATGAAGAAGGGATACTAATGCCTTCTAGGAAAATATATGGGATAGATTCTGAAATTTTCAACATACCATGGGACAACCCTGCCAGATTTGCTAAACAAATAAGGCAACAGTACATTGCAAAAATGAACACCCAAGAGGCCAAACTCGAAACAGGTACATTGCATGGAGGGAACAAAAGACATTCTTGCATTTTGTGGTTGTTGATTTTTCTACTGTGGTAGCTCATGAATCTTCTTTACACTGATTAGATATTGAACCCAAAGACAACATTATATTTATGGATCAGAATTGGTCAAAAAATGTTCAAGATAGTGAGATCAATAATGAACCTTCAAATCCTAGTCAACCTGATGCTGACAATATGAAGCATTCTGACCCGAATAATGAGAAACCCTTAGAGCCTGATAATAGAGAGTCGTCAGAAAAGGAGGCCAGCTTAGAGATTCAGCAACAACCTGAACCTTTGGGTAAGTGAGCGCGCGCGCGTGTGTGTGTGTGTGTGTGTGTGTGTGTGTGTGTGTGTATAGACCTATTAAGAATGTATACACCAAAAGAGTGATTCAAGATGCATTATTTTAATTGCTATCCATTTCAATTGAAAAACTTTTTTGTGTAATTAAACTTTGTTAATGAGTGTTACTAGTCAATAAATCCTTTTTATTTCAACCCTTGTTTTTAAAATATCCTAAAGCCTCTTAGTCCACTCTTACCTTAGTAAATATAGCTTATTTTTTATTACTTAAAAATATAATTATGAATAATATTATTGTAACTTAAACATAATCAAAACTTTTATCACTAGTATTTCAGAGTTAGTATACTTATGTGAAAAATTATTTTAAAATTACTTGCAATAACATAATGAACCGCCCAGTACAGAGCTTTATACAAAATCAATACTCAATGAACATTGATCCCTTTCCTCTCCTCCTTATAGCTCATGTAATTCCTCTCATTCTAGAATAGAGTGTCATATATATTGTCATATTTGGATGTATAGAAGTAGAAAAATATTAAGCTAAATTTTTATTGAGCTGTCATACATATAGCTGTCACATTAATTACTTCAAATACAGCTGAGTTACTTTCCTGTTTATAACATTCAATGGCTCCCTACTATTTGCAAAATAGAACCCAACTCCTTGGCCTGCTTTACATGCTTTAACAATAGTACTAAATTACTTTCCCAAAACCCCCTCCACTTTTTACCTTTTGCTCACTCATCTCATGCTCTAGTCAAACAGAATTAGGCCCTTTTGCCTCTATATAACCTGCTCTTTTTAGGCCCTGTGCCTTTTCCCCACAATTTGCTCCATCTCGGGTTCTCTTCTTTATGATGATTAGGTTTCACTAGCACCTCCATGAGACTCTGTTAGATGTGTCCATCTGGAAATGCCTCCTTAGCATTTCCATGGTAACAGTTAGTCTACACTTCCTTCATTGCATTAGTTGTCATTTCCTACTTATTACAGTAATGCATATGCCTATATTCAAGCCTCTATAACACTATAGCTTCTTAAATGCCATAAGTATGTTTATCTTAAAAATATTAACCATATACCACCCTGGCCAGCTGGCTCAGTTGATTGGAGCATCCCATACACCAAAAGATTGTGGGTTCAATCCCTGGTTTGAGGTACGTACCATAGGCAACCAACTGATGTTCCTCTTTCTCTCTCTCTCTCTCTCTCTCTCTCTCTCTCTCTCCCTCTCCCTCTCCCTCGCCCTCTCCCTCTCTCTCTCCCTTCCTCGCTCTCTAAAACATATCCTTGGGTGAGGGCCCTGTGCATGAAATTTATGTACTTGGGGGGAGGGGAGATTGCCAGAGGGCTCAGGCCAGGCTTAGAAACCTGACTGGTGCACAATCGGGACTGGGGAGGGACGCAGGAGGTTGGCCAGCCTGGGAGGGACCATGGGAAGGCACCAGGGGGTGTCTGGCTTGTCTCACTCAGTCCCAAATGGCCAGACCCCAGCAGCAAGCTAGGCTTTTATGATATAGATATAGATATAGATTTAGATATAGATATAGATATAGATATAGATATAGATATAGATATTAAAACCATATATTAAAACATGAAAAAAGTCTCAACAAATTTTCACAGGATCAAAACTACAGAGTATATTCTTATTGAAGAAAAAATCACAATAGAAACTAGGAAATATTTTGAACTGAACGATAATTAAAATTCTGAATATCAAAATCTATATAACGCAGATACAGCAGGAGATAGGCAGAGCTTTAAAAGAACATATTTTAAACATTAAATGAATACATTTTTTAAAAGATAGCTAAAATTAATTAGCTAAACATTAAACATCAACTTCAAATAGTTAAAGATTAACTACATTCAAATAAACTAAAAGGAAGAAAATAGAGTATATCAATAAGTTAACCAGGGATGGTATAGCATTAAGGCCTCCTATGGAAATATATACATATGACAAATAAGTCACTTTGAATTAATATGGAGCCAGAATAAGCCAAGAGAGATATTAACCTTAGGGTTTTTTCCTTTGTTTTTTGTTTTGTTTTGCTTTTGCTCTTTTTCCTTTAGAGCAACTGGCATATGGTTTTCCTTGGGCAACTTTTGCCACCTGGTGGTCAAACCACATAATCTGGTGTTCTGGATTCTGTGTGAAAAGTAGATAGCTCTAGCAACTTCCTAAATGGTCAAGGCTGAACATCATCAGTGTGTCCTGAAGACTGACCAATCTTGAGAGCTGGAGCTGAGACTCTGAAGGGATTCTACATGGCACCTGTGGGCCCACATCAAGGAACAGTTACAGTTGAACCAGGGAGGGCAATTGAAGCTTAGTGCCTCACTGTGGCTATTGTAGATGAGAGGGTTTTTTTTTGTGGTGATCTTGCATTTTCCCCTTAACTATGTCTCACACTTCTAAAGCAGCCACTTTAAATCTTTTTAAGCAAAGCAGAAATTGTTAATGTATTTCTTGCACAACCATCTTAGCATCAAATACATATAAAAGCCTTTTCCTGGACATGAAGGGCTGAATATTTGTGCTTTTCTTAACCAAACACTGGATTTCCATCTGAGACTGTTTTTGAACTTGACAGGGCCTATTGGATATTTATGAAAAACTGAGAGTTGATAACCATGAGGCTATAGGTTTAGATGTGCCCTTTATGCTTGTTGGGTGTTTTTTTAATAAAGTAACTGCTTTGCAGAGGGATCTTGTTATCTCTAAAGTAAAACAGATTAGGAAAGCTGTTTTTCAAAGGGATGAGAACGCATCTATTTCCAGATGTGTCAAAAACTACTGAATCACACTGTCAAAGGGTTATGTGGTTGAAGGCTGAAATCAGAAAGAAAGAAAAAAATGATATTTGCTCTTCTATTAAAGAGTTCAGATTAGTTTGTGAATGTTCATTCCTTTGACAAAATAACTGATGCACAATTTTTCAGAACATATTTTCTAAACTGGAGACTCTCTGCTGGATCCTTAAACACAGAAGGGAGTATCAAATCTCCTGGAAATCTGGCATAGCACAGAATAGAATAATTTTTATTCCACAAATTTCATATCAATTGCTCAAGGACACATGGGACATCATGGTCTATTTAGAGTTATAGTTGGCCTGAGTTTTCTCTTGAGTGGATGTATTTAAATAAATACTGAACTGAACTGACTTTATAGTTTTACTCTAAATCAAAATGGAACATTCATGCTGTCACCTTCAGCAGCCCAAGGCAGAATGGAACCAGTAATGAAAATGTAAGTAGCTGTGCTCCCAGAAGAAAGAAAAACATTGTCCCCTCCTTGTTAGACATAATTAACTACTCTCTCTGGAAGCCTAGATATGGTTCTCTTTGACACAAATCTTATGCTTACCCCCAAACAAGCTTTTGTTGCAGGGTTTCTGCCACATTTCTGCTCTTTCTACATAGATTTCCAGTTTCAATATATGATGTAGATTCCCCCTCAATTATTGTAAATAGTATTAGGAACTGATAAATTCCATGATTAAAAATGAAACAGGGTATGAGGCAGAAGGCTTTTGAAGAGGTAACATTGTGCAATATGAATGAAGTAAGAATTTGCAATCTATGAATATTTCAAAGCAAAGCATGCCAGACAGAGAAAAGCAAGTGCAAAAACTTAATAACACAGCAATCAGGCTGGTGAGTCTGAAGTGGAATGAACAAGAGAGAGTGGAGGGAGATGCATTTGGAGAGAGAGATTGGAGCCCTTTCATATATTACTTTATAGGTATTAATTTTCTATTATTCTAAGGGTGATAAAGTCAGGTTGGCTCAGTGATTCAGTAGCACCACAAATATCTTACAAAACTCATTTCCTACTCCATTTCTTTGGTCAAATTTGGAATGTGCTATATACTTTATCAATTTCTCTATTAGAGTTTCATAATCCCAAAAGTGTATTACAAATTTTGAGATGTTCACAGTAAAGATGGTTGTTTATCCATGTTACACTAATTTATCATGGACCTCTTTTTTATATGTAACATTTGTTAACTTTAGGAACTACAAAAGCATGGTGATGCAGAGACCAATAGCAGGACGCTGTTCTTTCTCTGCCCATTCATGTGGCTGTTTGTTCTATGGCCAAGTATCATATCTCAATTCCAGTTGTTTTATAAGGATTCTCTTGGGTCACAAGGAGAGCTAGTGTGTATGACTCATATTGGTCCCTGGTTCCATGGAGTCCAGCTACCCATTTATTGAACTAACATTTGTTAAACTCATCTATATATCTATAGATGCTCATTAAATGGTTTTCACATTAATAAATGATTAATGAGTGGAAGAAGAGTGCATTTTCTCATTTGATGTTTATTTATCTAGTAGTTCTCCTTTGCATACATCCCCTGCCCCGACCTAGTCTGTGGCTCATGAGATAGACCAACAGACATTTGAAGACTTCGTGATCATTGCCAGCATGACAAGACAATGTGTGTCCTAAGCAGTTGATACCATTTAATCAGTAAATATCTGCAACTTGTAAAGGTGAAGGTACATAGTCGTGAGTGGCACAGTCTGAAGCCAGCATATCGGATGTGATTTAGGAATGTCTATATAGGAAGCTGGGCTCTTTTCAAAGGGTTTAGTATCACTTTTCTAAATAGACACTGATTTAGAGTTATTGACACAAACACCTTTTTGGAGTCATGAAACATGCCTTTCAGGAATTACCTTTTCAGCACAGAAACATAGATCATATGGGCAACAAAAAGGCACAACACTGACAAAGGCAAGAACAAAGCCCAAACACAACTGGATGTTGGTGTCTTTGATTTACAGAGCAGACCAACGAGATCAAAGATGAGGCAGTCACAAAGGCGGGTTCTCTTGAAAAGGTAAGAAATTACTTTCTTAAAAGTGTAGAGACAAGATCATCAGAGAAAACCGTGACCCAGAATAAGAAACAGTAAAAAAAAAAAAAAAAAAAAAATGCTTGGCAAGAGAATGCAGATGCCAGAGAAGGAGAGAGATTATTCAGAAATCCCCAGACCAGCTCCGACTGGAGAGAAAGGAGTTAATTTCACTAGCCCGATTAAGCAAAACTTCCAAGCTCCATGCTCCTCTCTACACAATGTGGCTTGGCAACCTCACAAACACCTGCTGACCATACAGCCGTGTAGAACTAATACTGTCTTGAAGGGAGTTCAGAAAACCTGCCTATAATTGCTAACAGGACTCTGAAGAGTATAACCTAACAATAAAAATATTTAGATTATGTTGCCCATAAAAAAATGTCAAAGGCATACTCTTTCTGGCAGCAGGTCTCCTAAAATGTTGCCATATGGATTTATACATATGCAGATTTCCCCAATTAGATGGAGTGCATGCTGGCTGGTTGATGAAGTCCACGAGGGCTCCATTTGTACTTACACAGATTAAAGCTGAAATTGTATTCCTGTGATTTTTTAGCAACCCAAGAAGATGACTGTGGAAGCAGAGTTAGAGGACATTCAGAAAACGCAGCAACGCAGTCTAATGGACTGGAGTTATACTGAGCATTTTAAACCTAAAGTTCTGCTGCAGGTATTAATGGATTGTGTGTGGGAGAGGTCTGATGTGTCATGGTGTGATTTAGAGCAGTTCACTCCCAAGTCACTCTCAAATCTAGTTTGTATCAATATTCCCCTTTACTTCAGCTATATATGAGTTCTTCTCAGCTCGAGCTACACATATGCAGTGAATCTCCAAAAGAGTTTAAAATGTACTTTCCAAAAGGATCTTTTCATCAAATCTTTTAAGAAAAAGAGAAATGTACGTGACTGCTGCACATATTTTCTTGACAAAAAAAGTAAGGCGTTTTGGGGAAGCAACCTCATTTTCCCCCCTGCCCCCCATATTGCCTGTCAGTTCTGTTCAGTTTTCACTACATTTCAAAGGATTTCTGATGCAATTAACAGGCCAAAGGAACCTGCAACAACTGACATTTATTGAGTACCTACCATCTGCTAGGCAATAGTTAGTATGCATTTTAGCTCATTTAACCCTCTCACTAAATCTATGAAGTAGACACTAGGTAAGTGGTAGGAAACACAGGCACCTTGACCAATAGTAACTCCTCCAAAGTCACATGCTGATAAGTGAGAGAAGCAGAATATGAACCCAAGAAATCTGTTCCTTGAACTTGTGCTCTTAACCACTATATTAACAAGTAATCCTAAAACTAGTTTCTTTTGTTGCTTTTACATTTTATGTAAAAAACTAGACTCTTTTCTATTGTCTTTTTAATTTCAATTTTACTTTTCTCTAAGTTTTGCATCCACATATTCTTAAAGCCAGAAAGTTCTATAAAGAGTCCTACAAAAAATAGCAGCTCCCTCCCACCCTCATGCCTACATTCCCAGATGTAAAAACCTTCACGCCATTTCCCTTTTTCTTTTGTTATTTAACTGTTATCTTTAAATAACAAGTATATTTTGTTTAGGTTTAGTTTTAGGCATTACCATCAATTGACTCTATTGAGAAAACAGCTCTGCCTACCCCACCCCAAAACACACACACACACACACACACACACACACACACACACACACACACCCCTCTGCACGTACAGTATGCTCTAACACTTCTCCTTGTCATTCTCTGACACTGTTTACTCTCACAATTTTTGGTTGGGTCTGTATTCGATATTTACTTTATTTCAATTGTATAATTATTATTCACAGCTGAACTGTGTAGTATTGTATTCTTACTAGTACATTTCCTTTTCTGATATAATTTCTATTTTTCCTGGAGTTCATTTTTTCATGTTTGTTTACTATGCATTTATCACTACTCATCCCCGAGCTCTCTATCAAAGAGTAAATCTCCTTTTAATACATTCAAACCTAACAAGTATTCTATCAATTTTATTGTCTAAGTAATATCTCTCCCATATGCTCTGAACTTCTGCTTGCCCTCTAGGCCTGCTGCACAGCTGTGGTCCTGGGAGCTCCCTTTACTTTATCATCCTGGCCACATCCTTTGCCTGTCTTTCCAGTTAGATATTCTGTTTCCTGAATTCCAACTCATCTTCTCTATTGGCTTACTCTCCTTTTGTAGGGGGCCACCTCTTCCAGTTGCTTCTTGAATTAAGATATATAGCAGGTAAATTATTGAGGCAATGGATATTTGAAAACATCTTAATTCTACCCTTACCTTTGACTGACAGTTTAGCTTTAGTAAAATGCTAAGTTAAAAAGCATTTTCCCTCAAAACTTTGAAGGCATTCCTCAATGTTCTTCTAGTTTCCTGGATTCTCTTTGAGAAAAATCAATGAAATTCTGATTCCTTATCAGTTGTTTGAGTCTGTTTCTTCCTTCTCTGTGGAGGTTTTTAAGATGGTCTCTTTGTTCCAATGGTTTAAACTTCCTGTTGCTGTTACTTGGTATGGTTCTGTTTCTGGGTATTGTACCCGTGAGCCCAGGACAACCTTGAAACTCCTGTCTTTATATTCCTGAGCCTGTTCTATAATCATTTCTTTGACAATCCTTCCCCCTCATTTTTCCTGTTCTTTCTTCCTGTGACTACTGTGATTCTGGTGTTGAACTTCCTGACTGTACTTCCAATTTCATTATCTTTTTCCTCCTAGTTTCCAACACTTGATCTTTTAGTTCTGGGAATATGGCTCAGTTTTCATGCAATTCTTCTACTGGGTCTTCTAGTTCTGGTATTAACATTTTTAATTTTCTAAAGTTCTACTTATAATTTTATATTACCTTTTTATAGCATCCTGTTCACATCCCCTAAAACCATATCTTCTCTTATCTCTATGAGGATATTAAAGTCCTTTGAAGTCTTAGTGTTTTCTCCCTGCAGTATCTCTTTTTTCTCAAGTTCTTTTTTGGGGGATTTATTTTTTGCCTTCATTTTTTCATATTAGAGAGCAATATCTAATGATATCTTACCTCTTTGTTCATATTAATAACCAGACACTAAAATATGACAGGAGGTGCTGCATAAGGTCCAGGGGTGAGGAGTTGTCAATAACTGGACTTCATCATTGTTGATTTGGCTGGGGGATTTCCTTAAGAGACCCATCAGTGTTGGTATGTTAGATCTGTTCTCTTGCGCCATTTAGATTCTAAAAAAAAAAAAATAATCTAATTTCCTGTCGGAAAGACATAACTTGCCTGTCAGGATTTTAGGAGCTCAGTGATGGGGAGAAGTCAGTTAGTCTTCTAACCATTCAGTCTGTAGATCTGCATTATCCAATGTGGTCACCACTAGTCACATGTAGCTTCTGATACTTGAAATGTAGAGCATTCAAATCAAGATGTGCTATAAGAATGCTATATATGATATATGTCTACAAGTATACTCAACTATATAGATGCTATGCACACTAGATTTCAAAGACAGTATAAAAATAATATATCAAATGAACAATTTTTGTATTGATTATTGAATTATTAATATTTTAAAATATATCTACTATAAAATTTAAAATTACATGTGGCTCACATTTGTGGCTTATCTTGTGGCTCTATTGAACAATGCTGCATTAGACTTTTATACAATTCCTTTTTTCTGTAGTACATCTCTCCCTCAGCAGTGCCTAGGCCCTGCAGTGATGGCAAACTCAATTTTTTGGTTGATTTTTCTTTGTTAAATGGCATTTAAATATATAAAATAAATATTAAAAATATAAATCTTTGTTTTACTATGGTTGCAAATATCAAAAAATTTCTATATATGACACGGCACTAGAGTTAAGTTAGGGTTTTTTAAAATGCTGCCACGCTGAGTTCAAAAGGTTCGCCATCACTGGCCTAGGGTCTCTCTTCTTAGAATCCACTGCCACCTTCTGGAGCTAATAATCCTCCCTCCTTCTGCTGAGGAGGAAGATGGCAGCCACCTGGCTGCTCAAACCTGTCGAGCGCTTCCGGAAGCCCTAAAACATTTTTAAAAAGACTTTGAATTGATCTTCCTATTTTCAATGCCATTTGCAGAGGCACATAGTACTGCCATTTTCTGAGCCTTTCTGCATTTCTACACACAAATAAGGCTGCTCTGATCTCTCCTACAGTTAATCTGAGGATTTGGCTTTCTATGTTCTGCTAAGTCAGTTACCACTTATCCTTCTGCTTTCTAGCTTCAGAAATGTCGTTGCTTTGTCTCCTCTCCCAAGGCCTTCAACTTTGTGATATTAAAAACCAATAATTCTACTGTTTCCTTTTTTTAGCGAGATGTTAGGGTGTACATGTGTTTAATCTTCTATCTGAAACTAGAAGTTCATTTCAGACCTTATTTTATTTCAGTTGGGCTCTGTCCTCACTCCTCCATGAAAGTCACCAAAAATTTTCCTGTCAAATATAGCATACACTTATCTTTATCATTTTAACCTTTTAATATCATCACAAAGCAGGTCACTTCTGTGAAACAGTCTTGGTTTCAAAGGCACCATACTGTATGGCTGCATTTGGAATTTTGTTGAATATTCTTCCACCTAACATCTAAATATTGAAGTGCTTTAAGTCTCAGCTTTGAACTATCTTCTTTCTTCTCTAAACCTTCCTTTAATGATTTCATTTATTATCTATGTCCTAATGCTAATGACTCTTAAAATTTTATCTTCAACATTATTTCTCTCTTAGCAGACTTGTGGTTGCCAGAGTAGAGGGGATGAAATAGGTAAAGGGATTAAGAAGTACAAATTGGAAGTCATAAAATAGTCACAGGACGTTTAGTACAGCATAGGGAAGATAGTCAATAATATTGTGATAACTATGTTATGGTGCTGGATAGCTACTGGAAATGTCAAGGGGAATACTCTGTAAAGTAAATGATTGTGTAACCACTATGACATACACCTGAAACTAATACAAAATAAAAATGAAAGTAAATTTTAACTAAAAATTAAAAGATACAAATAAATAATTAATCTCTCTCTTGAACTCCACACTACCTCCAAATTTCACTTGAATTTCTGATAGGCGTCTTAGATTTACTGTCCCACATGAAGCTTATAATTTCCCCACCCAAGCATGTTTCTCTCCTCATCCATCTCAGAAATGTCACCATCAAACCAAAAGACTAAGGAGCCATCCTTTATTTCAGTCTTTCCTTTATCCCACGTGTCTGATCCATCATCAGGTTTTAAGGGGTAAACCTCAAACTTTCTCTCCACCATCTCCACTGCTGCTACTTTAGTCCAACTACCATCTTCTTATTCTACCACAGTATCCTCCTACCATCATCAGCCTGCTTCCGCTCTCACTTACTCCAAACCATGCTCTACCTATCAGATGTCCCATTAACTTCACCTTCTTAGAACACCTCTCCAAACTTCAGAATAAGCTGTAAAAATCTTAATCAGATTTTAGAGAATAGTCTTGTGTATCTTGCTCATTTTTGTTTTCCTAGAACCTACACAGTGCCTGGCACATAGAAAGTGTTTATTTTTATGAAAGAATTAACTAACCAGTTAATATTAATCAGAAAAATCCAAGATATGAAAGAAGAAAAGAAAGATATAGTATGAAAACTTAAACATTGATTGAGAACAACTGTAACTCAGAAACTTAGCACTGTAGATCCCAGGAGCCAAAGTGAATATGGAAACACAGATTTCAGTGCTCTTTAATAGAAGGAAGGATACATATTCATCTGAAATAGACATACTATTTGTTTTGGCAGTTTAAAGTCAAAGAAATTTGCCTTTCAAAAAAAGTTCAGTATTAAATAGTGTCCTACATAAAAAAAAAATACAAAAATATTCACTACATGTGTATTTTTTATAAAGACTCTCAGAGAACAGATGAGCCACTCCATAAAGACACTCATACAAGAGATGAGATTGGAGAAGTAACCCATTATTTTGGTTATGTTACCAGTGAAGAATTGAAAGCAAAATCAAAACAGTTCTTTCCTAATATAATATGCAATTCTGCGCCTTTATATCATGAACAGCAAATAACTGAAAGATGCCTACACCAGATTGGTATTGAAAATGAAAACAGAAACAAACCCCACAGCTGTCTGTTTTCCTACGGACATAATTCCCCGTGCTCATTGGCAGTAAAAGGAAACAGAACAACAAGCTGCTCACGGTGCCCCTCTACTGAGGGCTGTAATTGCAGTGCATGCTGTGGGTAGAATATTTTGGAAAAGACTTGGGTTAGAAGTCAGAGAGAAATAAGATGTATCAGAAAAACTGCTCACCTCCTTTCTCTGTAGTACAGCCTGGTGCACGAACAGCACTCTGTGATGTACGAAATGGTGACATTTAGAATCAAAAGACACTTTAAGCCCAGGCACCGGGACTTACATGTCCTTGGACAAATCTCTTCTCTCAGCCCCAATTTCTGCTAAGAAACATGAGGATTTGCCCTAACCAGTTTGGCTCAGTGGATGGAGCATCCGCCTGCGTATTGAAGGGTCCCAGGTTCGATTCTGGTCAAGGGCATGTACCTTGGTTGCGGGCACATCTCCAGTAGGGGGTGTGCAGGAGGCAGCTGATCGATGTTTCTCATCGGTGTTTCTAACTCTCTATCCCTCTTCCTTACTCTCTGTAAAAAAATCAATAAAATATATTTTTTTAAAAAGACCTACTATTTCTACCTTAGAAATACTTTCCACACCTGTCCAATACTCCTTCTATCTTATTGCTACCACCACTTCAGTTCACCATGATCTCTCTTACCTATCACCACCTGACTGCTCTGTCCACATCTTCCTTGTCCATTCCTTCTCAGACCATTCTCAATGCAGCAACGAGAATAAACTTAAAAAGAAAACCTGCTCTGACCACTCATTTAATTAAGTCTGCCAAATGGTTTCCTATTGTTCTTAGGCTAAAGGTGAAAATC